>NW_027511742.1:300000-560978 GCF_048772815.1 Callospermophilus lateralis | reverse complement strand
TCGAATGTTTTTTCTGAATCTATCGATACGATCATATGGTTGTTGTCTTTAAGTCTATTGATGTGGTGAATAGCATTTATTGATTTCCGTATAATGAACCAGCCTTGCATCCCAGGGATGAATCCTACATGATCATGGTGCATAATTTTTTTGATATGCTTTTGTATTCGATTCACCAAGATTTTATTCAGAATTTTTGCTCCCAAGTTTATTAGAGATATTGGTCTGTAGTTTTCTTTCTTTGAAGTGTCTTTGTCTGGTTTTGGGATCAGGGTGATATTGGCCTCATAGAATGAATTTGGAAGAGTTCCTTCTTTTTCTATTTCTTGAAATAGCTTGAAAAGTATTGGTATTAATTCCTTTTTGAAGGTTTTGTAGATCTCTGCTGTATACCCATCCGGTCCATGACTTTTTTTGGTTGGTAGTATTTTGATGGCTTCTTCTATTTCTTCCTTTGTTATTGGTCTGTTTAAATTGTGTGTGTCTTCCTGACTCAATCTGGGCAGATCGAATGACTTAAGAAGTTTATTGATTTCTTCACTATCATCTATGTTATTGGAACATAGGGTTTCCATATACTTTCTAATTATCTTCTTATTTCTGGAGTGTCTGTTGTGATATTGCCTTTTTCATCCCGTATGTTAGTAATTTGAGTTCTCTCTTTTCTTCTCTTCCTTAGCATGGCTAAGGGCCTGTAATCTATTTATTTTTTCAAAGAACCAACTTTTAGTTTTATCAATATTTTCAATTTTTTTTTTGTTTCAATTTCGTTGATTTCTGCTCTAATTTTAATTATTTCTTGTCTTCTACTACATTTGCTGTT
Source organism: Callospermophilus lateralis (assembly GCF_048772815.1). NCBI lineage: Eukaryota > Metazoa > Chordata > Mammalia > Rodentia > Sciuridae > Callospermophilus > Callospermophilus lateralis. The sequence continues at coordinate 560,155 of NW_027511742.1, read as the reverse complement.
GTTTTGCTCTTCCATTTCTAGGTTTTTGAGGTGTAGTGTGAGTTCATTTATTTGCTGTTTTTTGCTTTTTTTTGAGGAAAGAACTCCAAGAAATGAATTTCCCTCTTAAAACTGCTTTCATTGTGTCCCATAGATTCCAGTATGTTGTGTCTGTATTGTCATTTGTCTCTACGAATTTTTTTTATCTCCTCCTTTATGTCTTCTGTAAACCATTGATCATTCAGTAGCATGTTGTTCATTTTCCATGTGATGTAGGATTTTTCCTTCCTTCTTTTATCATTGATTTCCAGATTCATTCCATTATGATCAGATATGGTGCATGGTATTATCTCCACGACTTTATATTTAGTAAGAATTGCCCTATGGCATATTATATGGTCTATCTTTGAGTAGGATCCATGTGCTGCTGAGAAGAACGTGTATCCACTTTTTGATGGTTGATATATTCTATACATGTCAGTGAAGTGTGCTGTTGAATTTCAAGGTTTCTTTATTCAGTTTTTGTCTAGAGGATCTGTCTAATTGCTAGAGCGGTGTGTTGAAGTCACCCATAATTATTGTGTTGTAGTTTATTTGACTCTTGAACTTGAGGCGAGTTTGTTTTATGAGTGTTGCAGCTCAATTGTTTGGTGCATACAAATTGATAATGGTTATGCATTGTTGGTGCAAGGTTCCTTTTAACAGTATATAGTGTCCTTCTTTATCCCTTTTGATTAACGTAGGTTTGAAGTTGATTTTATTCGATATGAGTATGGCCACTCCTGCTTGCTTCCGAGGGCCATGTGAGTGGTATGATTTTTCCCAAACTTTTAATTTCAGCCTCTGTATGTCTTTACCTATCCTATGAGTCTCCTGAAGGGCATATTGTTGGATTTTTTTTTTTTTTGATCAAGGTTACTAGCTTATGTTTCTTGATTGGTGAGTTTAGGCCATTAACATTTAAGGTTACAATTCAAATATGATTTCTACTTCCAGTCATGTTTGTTTGTTTGTTTGTTTGTTTGTTTATTTATTTATTTATTTACTTATTTATTTATTTTGGTTAGTTTTTACTTTTTGGTTATTTTCCTCTCCCTTTACTGAGATACCTCCCGCTGCTAGTTTCAGGCATTACTTTTCAAATCCTCTTCTTGTAGTATTTTGCTCAAAATGCTTTGCACTGCTGGTGTTCTGGCTGTGAATTCTTTTAGCTTTTGTTTATCGTGAAAGACTTAAATTTCATTGTCAAATCTGAAGCTTAATTTTGCTGGATACAGTATTCTTGGTTGGAATCCATTATTTTTGAGCGTTTGAAATACATTGTTCCAGGATCTTCTTGCTTTCTAAGTTTGTGATGAAAAATCAGTCGTTAGCTTAATTGGTTTACCCTGAATGTAATCTGCCTACTTTCTCTCGTAGCTTTTAATATTCTCTCTTTGTTCTGTATGTCCTTGTTCTGGCTATCTTCATAATTATTTGTCTTGGAGTTGGTCTATTATGGTTTTGAATGCTTGGGGTCCTGTACTCTTCCAGGATTTGGCAATCCATTCCATCTTTCATCTCTGAGAAATTTTCTAGAATTATTTCATTTAATATGTTGTCCATTCCTTTGGTTTGAATCTCTATGCCTTCTTCTATCCCGATGACTCTCAAATTTGTTTTTTTTTATGACATCCCATATCTCTTGAATAGATTGCTCATGGGATTTAAGCATCTTTTCTGTGTTTACTATATTCTTTTCAAGTTGATAAACTTTGTCTTCATTATCTGACGTTCTAACTTCTAATTGATCTAGTCTATTTGTAATATTCTTCGTTTGAGTTTTTAATTTGGTTTATACTTTCCTGCATTTCTAGGATTACTGTTTGATATTTCTTTTTAAGGTCTCTATCTCCTGGTAAAGCTCGTTCTTTGCCATTTGAATTTGTTTGTTTATTTGATTTTCAAAATATACTTTTATTGCTTGGACTTGCTGCCTCATGTCTTCCCTAATATTCCTTTCCATCTGAGTTAGGTATGCCTTGAGTTTTTTCCCTATCCCTATTTCTGATGCTTCACGGTCCTCCTGTAGAATTTAGTTGTCCTGCATTTTTTTGCACACCTTTTTTTCCCTTGTTTTTTTATGATGTTAACGTTAATTTTCAGCTCTATTTGATTGCTGTGTTTCTGCTTTCTTCAATAGATTTGTTTTGGTTTTATATATCTCTGTTGTCTCTCTTTTGTGTTTGTAGACTATGCCTGCAAAAGTGGATTCCACTTGGAAGGAATTCCGACAGCTGAGCTCCAGTGATGTCACCTGTCTGCTATGGCGGGCCCCAGGCTCCTTGCCGGGGTGTTTGAATGGGCGGGTGGGACTGGACTGTCTCTGGTTGGTTTCACCTCCTGGTCGCTGGAGGGTGGGCGGTCTCCAGCCATCCAGTCGTGCAATCAGCGAATGGGCTGTCACTGGCGGGCGGGTGATCTCTAGCTGCCCAATTGCGCAGGCAGCCAGCGGGTGATTGGTTGCTGGTGGGCAGGTGTTCTCCAGCCTCCTAGTCACGCGTGTCTGTCCTCTGGTCCCCTGGTTTCCTTTGCGAGTCTTGATTTCCCCTGCTACACCAGATTTCCCCTGAGTGATGCCTCTTGGCAGCTCAAACTGTACTCTTTGCCTGCCGTTTCTTGGGTGTGGAGGGTGTCTATTGGGAACCCCGGCACTCTATTGTTTTGATTTTTTCCGCTTGCCCCACCCATTGTGCTGGCTAGACAAGTTTTGTTTTCACCAGTGATGGGAGGGGAAGTTGAAGGTCAGGTGCCACTAGTTTTCCCCCCATCTTTATGAAGGCTTTCTTTGGTAATCCCTCCCCCGGAAAGCCTAAGAGAGAATTTTTGCGAATTACCTGCTGTACGGGAGATAAGCTGAGTAACACACACCTGTTTTGTTGTTGCAATCTGTCGGAGAGTGGCGGTGGATACTTCAGCTCTCCAAGATGGTGGCCGTTGGTTTCCTCGGTGGAGTTTCGGTTGTGGGGGATAGAACTGTAACGCTTTCTTCCCCATCTGAAATCCCAAACTCAGCCCCGGGCTCAGTGGCGGGTGAGCCAGCCGGATTTCACAGAATCCGCAGCAACGTTTCTCCCTGCATGCAGGTCGCTTCACGGTGGAGGCCCGCCATCTGTAGCCACGGCACGGGCCGCAAGGATCAGTCACCCCAGATCTTCGGTCGCATAGTTGGCTCTTGTTTGAGACTCAATTACCGGACCTCGGTGGTGGAAATCATTCTTCTAGGTTCCAGGCACACTCATTTTTCTGTAAGATCCTAACAAGATACTTTTTCGTCATTCTAACTCCTTATTCACATGTGAAGTTGCGCAGTACAAAGGGTCTGATGCACTCTATTCATGGCCATCTTGCAATGTCAAAATATTAGGATTTCTATGCACCATTTACTGAAGATAGTTTTCAGTACTAATAAACCAAAATGTATTTCAGGTGGATGAATATTTCTGAGAATAATCTTTTGAAAAGTAGATTATAAATCCACATACATGAATATGAATGAAATTTGGGAGTGCATAATAAGACACATATATTTCATATTTTGAAAAATCTGGAGGGTATATATATATATATATATATATATATATATATATATATATATACATACAGACACACACAGAGAGACATTAAAAAGTAGCATTATATATGCCAATTGAAATTCATCATGAAATACATATCATCCACAGATTCAAAAACATTCATTTTACTGAACATGGATTTATGTATAATGCTATTCAAATATGAGGATCACCCATAGGTTGAATTCTCAGTTCCAACAGCTTTTAGAAGGAGTGATATCTTCTCACAATTTCTATATGCCAAGTCAGCCACCTCACCAAAAATATACGTGTGATACCAGGTATGATTCTATATGTGCATATAAAACTACATGTGCTAAATAGACTACAGAGAAAGGGAGACAGGAATTCACATATTTGTTAACTTTAAAAAAACATGGAGAATTCTTTCAACCAAAAAATTGACTAGATTCATAACTCCTACCCTATATAATGCAAAAGGCAAGTCCAACTATACATGATGCCTCCTCTGAACTGCTTGTATTTCAATTCTGTTTGGGTTATTATTCTCCATCATATTACGATTAGTAGTCAGAGTTTAGTAGCGTAGGGGTTAGTGTGAGGGATTCACTATTTTGACTGGAAAATTTTAAAATGAATCCAATGTGTATGCAAATATGTGCTACAAAAAATTGTTCCCACTGTCATCCAGAACAATGGCTTGACATTACCTACTCCCCAAGTAAGACAAAATTAGAGGAGAAGAGTTAGAAAATCTGTGAATACATATCTGGAATAGAATATGCTAAGGAGTTTACAAAAGTAAGGGACAGGGTAAACACTCCACAAACTGGAGCTCTTCTGGCCTAAAGACTTCTTGTGGAACTGCCTCTGAGGTTGGGCACTTGAAACATATGTTGTTGTCAAGTGCTTTAGCTTCGTTTCTAGTGAGACCAATAAAGGTGGGTCTGCATCTATGTGATCTGGAGGACATGGTTTCTTATTTTCCACTGAACATGAGCAGCAGTGCTGAATTTGCTATTTGCAGCTAAACTGTGGCCACTGGGGTCTAAGTGTCTCCCCGTGTGGAGTGTGAAGCCATTTTGTGATCCTAAAAATTTCATGGTGTTTCTTGCGGCTTCACTGGGAGTTTCATATTTGCTTCACAAAATACAAAGAGGTCAACTGGGACACAGTGCTGGAGGGAGTTCTGTCACGTGTGGTGGGTCAGTTTCTGCAGGACAATGCACCAACCATGCTTCTATCCCACATAGCTTTCCCCATTGACCATAGCAACTTGATTCTGAAACTTGCCCTGAAACTTCTCAATATTACAAGATGCCTTTACATAGAAGGGACTGCTTGCTGCACCATGTCAGTCACAAGACATTTGGAAGCTAATGGCAGATCCACATGGCCCCACCACAAATGTTTTATCACACACCTGCCCACTACTGCTCTAGGCCCACTAATCAGCAGGCTCCAATTTATTGGCATCTCTGTTCTACACCATTTTCATGAAACTCCAGTCAATCAAGGCACTGTCTGGTATACTCATGATCAGCAACAGGACATCCAAAGGTTCTCCAGTGCCACCTGGTCATGGGAATTTCAAAAATTTCTTGGTATTTATCTAGCCATATTTGAAAGATGAAGTTGGAGGCACTGTACGTTTCAAATCAATCCAGAACCATAAATTTTGAGGAAGCTCATGTCAATGAAAGCTATGGAGAATTCTCACAGGCAAGGCTTCCCAAAGAGTGGCTAAATGGTCACGTGAATCCAGGCCCATTGAGGTCTACAATGTGAAGTCCATGTGTGTTTTGACTCTCAACTATGGCTGCCAAGTCTTTCAGAATAAAATCATGTGATATCTTGGCTGTGATTCCCAGTGCTTTGTGGAAATACAACCTGGGCATACATCTCAGTTTCCAAGGACGACTCTCATGCGTGGACTCTTAACATCCCAACACAATTCATGGCAATACATCTCTGAGGTCAGTTCCAGAACTCAGTCTCTTAGGGGAATCACACCAGAGTTCATGTCAAGGTGGACCCAGTCATCTCTTCCAAACACCACACAAATGACCACAATTAAAACCAACACACTCCCACATGGCCCTCATGATCTTTCATATAAACACTCTTCATAACCTCTGGTTGGATGTTTCTATGAGGGGTGCAGACCAAGACAGTCTCCAAAATAATCTCCCTTGCCCCTAATGTGCCTAAAAACAGGGTGGCTTGGACACCCTTCCTGTGAAACTGGTGTGATCACATAGGCCTGCTGTTAATACTTCTCTGCTTCTCCAATTTGAGGACTACTGACTGTGGGGTTTAGATTCTTTGTCTGAATTGGAGACATGAGGAAACCCAAGCTCCTGTGGGCTAGCCTCTGCAGGGCTTTGAAGAAATTATTTGACCCAAAGCATTCCTATTCTAACTTGATGTAGCTCTGGAACCTCACAAAGGAAGGGGAGAGAATTCATCCAGAATGACTGCTCTTTTGGCTATTTTGGTTTTGGATGCACACATGGGATCTTTCTTTAGATCTATCAGGTGCTGAGAATCTAAGCCTAAGCCTCACACAGGGCCAAAAGGCTGATTCAGACACATCCCTTCCAAAGGAATTAAGCAAAAAGCCTCAGGTGATGTCCATCCATTTCCATGTGAAAACAGTTTTTTTCAGGCTTCAAAAAGGGGTGGCCTGAGGCAAAGAATTTTCAGACATTCAGGGCAGCAGAACAATTGGTAATTAAAAGGCCCAAAGCAGGGTTTCTCCACTGAGACTCTCCTGATCACACTGATATCTGAGTTTTCTGAGATGCTCGCCATTCCCTTCAGCTATCCAGTACATGGCGATGTCACAGGGCTTGGAAGTGGTACATATATTGAACACAAAACCATGAGCCTATTCTGGAGAGTGGCCAGAATTCAGGAAGAAAGCAGAAACTTTGAAAGATAGCAAGTGTTGCCCATCGATAAGGCAAGCTGAAATCCATTCATAAATTGGGCAGGATGAATGCTGGGAAGCTTTCAACTAGACAGGACATATCAATTGATGCATTCTCTTTTCTAATGTCTACAACCATGGACACCGTGGGATACACAGACATAGAAACACTCGCCTTGTCAAACGACTTACTCGAAACAGTCTACACCAAACCAAACATACCGACTTTCCTACCTATTCTGAGAACATGAGACAAATCCACAAGCTCACACCCACACCCACAAAGGCACCTCCTTTTCCGAAGTAGGTCTGTGACTATCCAGAGTTTCTCTAATTGTGGACCATATTTTATTCCCCCAAAATGGCATGTCCTGTCTCAGATCTGGTCTCTTTGGTCAACATTTTGAAGTACTGAGGAGCCAGCGGTGATCCAATACCTGCTTTCTCAGTAAAGGCGACTTTTCAGAGCTTTCTGGCATTTGGCCATCCTCACATCAGTAGGTACCAAGAAAGACTAAATCTGTCCTTGGTAAATCCAAGCAAGTGAGACCCCTGGGAGTGGGACTGGGACTGGATTTGGGTGACTGGCTTCCTGGATCCCAAGTTCAGAGAGTTCTGTCACCAAGGTTGTGAGGTGAGGTCACTTCCTTCAGGAAGTGAATAAGGTCACTGCCTTGGCAACCACGTTGTCCTAACAGTTGCTTCAATGAGTCCCATGAAATGGAGGCTGCCCCTACTTCCTGTGACACTTCCACAACTTAGAATGGTATATCAACCATAGGCACCCAGGAACAGCTCTCAACACAGGCCTGGTTGGGTCCTTCTTCTCTAAATTAAGAAGACAGAGGCTGATTCTGACACATTCCTTCATCCTGACCAGGTTTTTTACAATGGAAGATGACTTTTGCTCTCTCAGTTCCTACATAGCTGCCTACAACTTCTGCAGGGATCATTTTTGCATGGACCTTTGAGTTTCTCAGTAGTTGGAAGGAATCCTACATTTTTGCATTGTAAGACCATCTCTGTCCCTGCTCTTCTGTAAAGTTAGATTGAGGCAACAGTGTATGGTTAGGGTTAATAACAGGTTTGATCTGGGTTAGGAATCATTCAGCTGGATGAATAATGGTATTGATGACCTGTGATAATTACAAGTATATATAGGTAAAATATAAGTATGAAAACAGAAATCTAGGTAAGATTTAAAACCCAGAAGTGTATTAGGACCTTGATTGTGATACTTAGCTTTGATTTATTTTCTTCACAGATGTCTCAGGTACATCGATATACAATTGCATTGGACCTTGTGGCTTGGATGATTGATTGTCAAAGATAACTTCCAGTCAAAAAGTGATAGTTGGTAAGATTAAGAAGATAGTCGGTAGTTTAGAAAGGAGAGTGAGTATAGAATTTGCACCAAAAGTTCTTTAGCTATAGCTTTTCGGGTATAGAGTAAATGTAAATGTCAGCACATGTGAAGAGTCAGTCACAATGATGAACTGGGAAAAATATGTAGGAAAATAGATATCACTAGAGACATTAAGAAATCTGGCAAAGTATAGTCGTTAGTGAAAAGTTAGTAAAATAGGGAGTTGTCTCTTCATATTTTTCTGTATACTTAACTTCCCTCCCTGCCCTCCCCAAGGAAAGTATATAAGCCCTGTTTAAGCTGTTCTCAGGACTCTCTGCTCTATTGAAGTGAGCTCTGAGCCCCAGCATGCTGGACCCCCAATAAACCCTTTGCTTTTGCATGAGACAGTCTCTTGGAGGTCTCTTCGCCTGACACTCGTCCGACCTTTACATATGGAGGTTCCACCGAGTTCTGGCAGCAGTGGACGAGAGACCCCAACTGGCTCCTCTCGGGATTTGTAAGGCGCCTCTTTCTGGTGTCAGGTTTCAGGTTAGAGCTTGGCAAAATGGCTGTCAATGAAGAGTGTGAGCTCTCTCTCACGGTGGCTGACAGATGTGTCACAGAGCCACAGGCCACCACCCTGAGGGACACCCCAGAGGACTCTGAAAATCGAGGAACAATAGTCTCCTCATCTCAGTGATATTTTGTTTCAGATTCGGTATTGCCAGCCCATCAGGTATTGCCGGCTACTCAGTCCTCGTCTCAGTGTCGGACGTCCATTTCCTGTCTTTATTGTCTTGTCTTGTCTGTGTCATGTGTCGTTGCTTTTACTGTTTGTGCATTTTTCATTATGGAAAAGAGCACTTCAATGCCTCTGTCCCTGACCCTTGATCACTGGACCAAATTCCGCTTAAGGGCTCAGAATATTTCCTTTTCAGTAAACCGCTGGACCTGGCAGACTCTCTGTGCCTCAGAATGGCCCACCTTTGGATTCAGATGGCCCTTAGAAGGATTTTTCTACTTCTCACTAATCTAAAAAGTCAGAGATATTGTCTTTCAGGAAGGGCCACATAGCCATCCAGATCAAAAGCCATATATCTTAACCTGGCATTACCTCTGCAAATCTCCTCCATGGGAGAAGCCTTTCTTTGCCCCTGCCCCCGCTCCTAATCCTTCCCCCATGATCTCTCAAACCCTCTGTTCCTCCTCCTCCTCCACCCTCTTTTCTGCCTAAGTAACAAGATTTAACTCTACTGGATTCTCATCCCTCACCTTATCCCTTGCCCTTGTCTCCCAACCCCCAACACCCTCTAAGTGATTCCCCTGCTGCTGACTCAGCCTCTCCGCCATTGGAGGAAGCTAAGCCAGCCCAGCACCCTCCAGAAAACTCCCCCGCGGAATACACAGCCCCTCCTCCCCTGGAGGAACCTGGCCCGGCTAAAGGAACTCACCGGCAATGAAAGGTTGAAAACCCTGGAACTCCCGTGATGCTCCCCCTCCGTCCCTATGTGCCAATGATTGATGATGGCCATGGGGAAAAAATGCAAGCATACCAGTATTGGCCTTTCTCCTCTTCAGACCTATATAACTGGAAAAATAACAATCCCCCTTTTAAAGAGGACCCCACTCGTCTCTCAGGTGTGGTTGATTCATAGATGTTTTCACACCAGCCTACTTGGAATGACTGCCACCAACACCTAGGGACTCTCTTCATGACAGAGGAACAAAGGAGAATCCTCCTGGAAGCTAGAAAATAATATCCTCGGACCAGATGGGTGACTGACACAACTTCCCAACATATTCAACCCGGCTTTCCCTAGAATCAACGAAACTGGGACCCCAACACCTTTGAAGGTAGGGAGCATCTGTCCACTTATCTCCGGGCTCTAATAGCGGGTATCTTAGTGGCTGCTAGGCGACCAACTAATTTGGCCAAGGTAATAGAGTTTATTCAAGGGCCTGATGTATCTCCCTCTATGTTTCTAGAGAGAATTATGGAGGCATATAGGAGATATACTCCTTTTGATACGCAGGCAGAGGCTCAAAAGGCATCTGTCATGATGGCCTTTATTGGGCAAGCTGCCCTGGATATTTAAAGAAAGTTACAACACTTAGATGGATTACAAGATATGACTTTGAGAGATTTAGTCAGAGAAGCCAAAAACATATACCATACGAGAGAAACTGAGGAAGATAAGGAAGCAAAGGGAGGATAAAAGAAACAAAAGACAGACTAAGGAATTGACTCAGGTCCTCGTCACAACAACAAATAGGCCAGAAATAGGAAACATGGAGACAGGAAGGGATACCTCGGCCCAAACTAGAGGCCACCCCTGGCCTCAGATCAATGTGCCTACTGTAAAGAAAAAGGACACTGGGCCAAAGAGAGCCCTAGAAAGAGACAGCCACGCCAGCCAGCCATCCTGACTCTGGAGGATGACTAAGAAAGTTGGGGATCAGATCCCCTCCCCGAGCTCAGGTTAACTTTTGAAGTGGAGGGCACCCCAGTAAACATTGAAGTGGATACAGGGGCAATATACTCAGCCATTAAGGCTCCATTTTGCCCTCTATCAAATAAAAGGTCTCTAATTCAAGGGGCTAATTGCAGTAAATATCGGGCTTGGACAAATAAGAGGACCTGGGACCAGGGGAAAGGAAAAATTCATCACTCCTTCCTAGTAATCCCATAATGCCCGGCCCCATTGATGGGCAGAGTTCTGCTCACCAAGCTCTGGGCCAAAATAACTTTTAACCCTGAAGGCCCCCAAGTGGAATTTCTAAATCCTTCAGTAAAAACTCCTATATTCACAGCTCTAACTATGTCAGTAGATAATGTACACCAAATCACTCACCTTAGTTTAAAGAAACTACATTCATTTATGAAGGATCAAGAACAGAGTTTTCCACTAACCGAATCACAGTTAAAGGAAATAACTGAATGGTTTACAAAAGCCTGTCAGGTCCATCAAATGGTTAATTCTTATCCTTCCAAGCTTCCTGCAGGAAAGCACCTATGAGGAACCAGACAAGGACAATTCTGGGAAGTGTACTTTACTGAAATAAAGCCAGCAAGTTATGGACTTAAATATCTCCTAGTCTTTGTAGATACGTTTTCAGGATGGATTGAAGCCTTTCCCACCAAAAAAAAAAAAAGAAAAGGAAAAAAAGAGAAAAAAGAAACAGTGCAAATTGTGGTGAAGAAGATCCTGGGAGATATTTTTCCAAGATACGGCCTGCCTAAAGTAATAGGGTGTGATAATGGACCGGCATTCATAACCCACATAAGTCAGGGGTTAGCCAGGACCTTGGGGATTTATTGAAAATTACATTGTGCTTATAGACCCCCGAGTTCAGGACAGGCAGAATGAATGAATAGAACCATTAAAGAAACCATAACGAAATTAAGCTTTGAGACCGGCATAAAATATTGGACTATGCTCCTGCCTTATGAACTGTTTCATGCATGAAATACTCCCTCTGTTTCTTTGTGTAACCTCACCCCCTATGAAATTTTCTATGGTGCCCCTCCTCCAGTAAGGGATCTAACCCCAACTCTAAGACCTAACGATTTCTTTCACACCCCCTTGCTTGACAGACTTAAAGCACTTGAAAGAACTCAGGATACCTGTGAAAACAGATGGCCACTGCCTAACAACCTGGGGACGAGAGGACTCCAAATCAACATCAAGTAAGATGCTTTTTCTATGTAAGACGACATCAGGTGTCATCCCTGGAACCCCGCTTGAAAGGACCATACCAGGTGCTACTTATAACACCTACAGCGGTAAAGGTAGACAGAATCATTTCCTGGATCCATACCTCTCATCTCAAGCCTGCGGCCTGTTGAGACTCTGGCTGGAAACTGGAAAAGACTGGTAACCCTTTCAAATTGTGTATTCGCCGTGTGGATAAAGCTATAGACTCTCCCCTTGACCACCAGTAGTGCTAACCCTCATCAGCCCGTTCAGCAGCGATGGCTGATCACAAATCCTACTGGAAAAGAAGTATGGTCTATGTCATATACAGCCCACTTAGGTAACTAGTGACCATCTCTCCACCCAGACATTTATCAGCTGGCTATACGTCTTTCCTATTGGGATATCCCTGATGAAGAGGATGCAACTAAAATTCCATTAAATCCCTTCCAAACCATAGACAATGGAAACAAACATAATGAATGTAGGGACAAGCGAGCCAGATGCAGGTTGGCTAGCCTAGATTACTATGATTGCCTGGTGGACTATCAAAGCAACATGAAATCACGGCTGTGTGGGGGGAAAGCCAACTTCTTCTGTAAGTCATGGGGATGTGAGCATACAGGGACTGCCTGATGGATCTCAAGCTTCTCATCAAATTCTGTAGAGAAAAAGGAAAGAAAAGAGAAATTGGATGGAAATGGAAGGAGACCCTCATTGTTATACAAAATTACATATAAGAGGTTGTGAGGGGAATGGGAAAAAAATAAGGAGAGAAATGAATTACAGTAGATGGGGTAGAGAGAGAAGATGGAAGGGGAGGGGAGGGGGGATAGTAGAGGATAGGAAAGGTAGCAGAATACAACAGTTACTATTATGGAATTATGTAAAAATGTGGATGTGTAACCAATGTGATTCTGCCATCTTTGTAATGTTTTGAATAACCAATAAAAAAATAATTCTGTACACAGCATTGGCCATATTACCAATTAGATAACCAAAACCGATGGCCCACAGTGGGGTCTCTAGATCCTCAAATTCTGCGTGACATTTTTAACTTCTGCAAGTGCTCAAAAGGGTGAAAGGAGATTCCCCTATGTGGAGGCCTTTTCCCTCCTTCGCTCACATCCTGACCTATGTTTCTCCAATAGATCCTCACCCTTACCCTTCTGCTCCAGACTCTCTGCTGTCACTATCACCTCAGCAACATGATTTCTCCCCTCCAATTACTAGATCAAAAATCCAAACCTCTTCAGTTCTCAGACCATTGCCCAATTGCTGAGGTAGCAGGTAATGAAGTACCCCTCTACCAACTCCCTCCTCTCTTCTCCTATCAGTGTCCGCACCGGATTCCACCAGGTCCTCTTACCAGCTAACCCAAATCTCAAACCAGCTGAGGAGAGCCCTCAGACCCCTATCCAAGATGTAATGAAAATGGACTTAAAAGTTTCTTTGTCATCACTGAAAAAAGGTTACTCAGAATTTAAAGTCCCTTACAGGCTTTTAGTGATACTAACTCCAGTCTTCTCTGCTCTACCTGTTCTACTGCTCAAGTTTTTGTTGCTAGGAAAATCCCAAACCCCTTTCCCATTATTCCTTTACATCTCTCCTTCCTCATTCTCAGATCTTCAGAACTGCTCTCAGGCCCACCTACCCCATCTGCCCCCTCTGTACCAGGCCCACCAAAAAGTCTTATCTGACCTTCTTCAGAAGTCTTCATCATGGCTGACTTTAGGACTTTCAGCAAAAGAGTCCCTATAAAAGACTTCAGACTAGATAAAATTCCTCTTTTCGTGTTGCCCTGTTCTACTTGGCCACTGGCTAAAAAAATCTGCACTCCTAAGGTAGACACCCCCTTACTAGTTTTTCACAAAATATGTGTACAAGGCCTCTGGCCATAAGCTAGGGATTCACAGAGATGGCTACATTTCTAAGATACAGAAGTTACAAACTGGGCTCCATGGTAACAGCTGGCAGGGTGAAAATTAAAGGGAAGAAAGAGCTCTCCCTAACCCAGGTGTCCTTGAAAAGTTAACTTGCCAAGACCAGAGGAAAAAAACAGAAAAATAAACTGCTTTTTGTGAACTTCTGCAGACTATGAACTTCTGCGTCCCTTCCTTTACATGTTGGGTACAAAATTCTGAAACTACCTAAACTTGGGTTTCAGAGGATTTATTGATTACAACAGAAGTAATGCCCTCTAAATCTGGTTGCAAACAAATAGGACTGTTTCCCTGTCTTCAGTACTATCTTAGGCGCCTTGCCTTGTCTGTCCCTACAGCAGTATAATTCTATATAATTAAACATTTTTTATGTTTTCATGAAATTGTCAACAGATATGATTAATTGTGTAATGGTGCAGATGTTTCCCAGAGTGCTTTATCCTGATGCAGGTTCATTTGAAATTCAAATAGGGGGAAATAAAACCCAGTTCCACTGAGAACATATATCCCTCACTTTAGCCATCCTATTAGAAATAGGAGTTGCAGCAGAGGTGGGCACAAGAACCACTGCCTTGGTCCATGGGACACAACAAATGACACAATTAGAAGCAGCAATAGACCAAAACTTAAAGATATTAGAAACCTCCATCACAGCTTTGCAGAAATCTTTAACCTCTCTCTCTGAAGTTGTTTAACAGAACAGTCGAGGGTTGAACCTCCTCTTCATGAGAGAAGGGGGCCTTTGTTCTGCATTGATGGAAGAATGTTGTGTTTATACTGACCATTCTGGAGTTGTAAAAAAATCTATGAGTAAATTAAAAGGACAACTTGAAGAGTGTCAATGAGAGAGAGAGGCCAAAAAAGGGTGGTTTGAGTCTTGGTTCACACAGTCCCCCTGGTTAACTACGTATTTATCAACCCTGGCTGGTCCAATAATAATCCTCATATTATTGCTAACTATAAACTCTGTTTGTTCAACCATGTAATTTCTTTTCTTCAATCTCAAATTGGACAAGTTAAACTTATGTTAATACCCCACTAGCAGACATAAAATGTGACACCCCCCAATGATCACTTTTATGATTAAAAGTAGCCAGAAGAAAAAGTGGGGAATGAAAGGTTAATAAAATAGGCACTTGTCACTTCCTGTTTTTCTGTATTCTTAACAAAACACTGTTGAAATCTTGAGAAATGTTTGCTAATCTTGTTCCCAGAATGTGCTGTCCCCAACTGCCAAACTACAGAATGCACTCCCTCACCCGGTTGCGCGCAAACTGCCCACTCGCCTTGATCCATTAATAAAATTCCCTCCCTGCCCTCTCCAAGGAAAGTATATAAGCTCTGCTTAAGCTGTTCTCAGGGATCTCTGCTCTATTAAGTGAGCTATGAGCACCAGCACGCTGGACCCCAATAAACCCTTTGCTGTTGCATGAGGTAGATTCTGGGTGGTCTCTTCCTCCGACGCTCACCTGACATTTACTTGGATGACTGAATGTAGAAAAGAACATCCATTCAAAACGGGACAGTCAGTAAGATTAGGAATATAGTTGGTAGGTTTAGGAAGAAGAGTGAATATAGGATTTGGGAAAAAAGTCCTTTAGCAATAGGGTTTCATATAGAGAGTGAATGTAAATGTCAGCACATGTGAAGAGTCAGTCACAATGATGAACTGGAGAAAACATGTAGGAAAGCAGATATCAATAGAGACATTATGAAATCAGGCAAAGCATAAAGTTAGTGATAGGATTACACATTCAACATGTTTGACTTTAATTATACAATCTTAGGAAAAAAGAAATACGTAGTCGTCAATAGGATTGACATTTGAGAGCATTAGGCAAGTGGACATGGATAATTTTAGTAATGCAGGTTCACTTTCCATTTAGGTTTTGGTACAATCATAAGTGTGATCTTTGCATTTTGTGTTCAGAATATTACTGTGATAGGTGACATGAGTATTTCTTGTACCATTTCTGGGAGCAATATTTTGAAGACGTATAAATTAGGATTGGGGGTACAAAGAGTTGTACCCTGTGTCTATGAATATAGAGGTTTCCTGGCCTAAAGACATTTTGAGAAACTGCCTCTGAGGCTGGGCACTTGAAATATATGTTGTCGTCAGGAGCTTTAGCTTCCTTTGTTTTGAGACCATCAAAGCTAGATATGCATCTATGTGACCTGAAGGACATGTGTTCTTATTTTCCAATGAAAATGGTGCAGCAGTGATGAATTCTCTTTTTGTAGGTAAACAATGGCCATTGGGGCTAAGCGTCTCCCTGTGTGGACTGTGAAGCCCTTTGGTCATACTGCACTTTTAATGGTCTTTCTTGCTGCTACAATGGGAGTTTGGTATTTGCTTCACAAAATACAAGGAGTTCAAATATGTCGCAGTGCTGCACGGCATTCTGTCACATGTGGTTGGTCAGTGTCTGCTGGAGAACGCACCAACCAGGCTTCTATCCCATATAGCTTGCACTCTTTTCCATAGCAACCTGATTCTGAACATTGCCAGGAAACGTCTCCATATACCAAGATGCCTTTTCATATAATTGTCTGCTGGCTGCACCATGTCAGTCACAGGACATTTGGAAGCCAATGGCAGATCTACATGGCCACAGCACAGATGTATTATCACACACTTGCTAACCACTACTCTAGGCTCACTACTCAGAAGGCTCCAACTTACTGGCTTCTCTGTTCTACAGCATTTTCATGAAACCCAGTAAATCAAGGCACTGTCTGGTATACTCCTGATCAGCAATAGAACATGGAAATGTTTTCCAGTGCCACCTGGTCAAGGGAATGTCCAGAATTTCATTGTATTTATCTCGCCATTTTTCAAGGATGAATTTGGAGCCACTGTGTGTTTCCCATTCATGCAGGAACCATAAAATTTTGAGGAAGCTCATTTGAATGAAACCTCTGGAGAACTCTCACAGGCAAGGCTTCCCAAAGAGGGGGCAAAAGGTCACATGAAGCCAGGCCCATTGAGGTCTGCAATGTGAGATCCATGTGTGTTTTGTCTCTTAATTATGGCTGCCAACTCTTTAAAAATAAAATCATGTAATATCCTGGATGAGATTCCCATGGCGATGTGGAAAGCCATCCTGGGCCTAGAACTCAGTTTCCAAGGGCGACACTCATGTGTGGCCTCCTAAAACCCCAACACGACTTCATGGCAATACTTCTCTTAGTTGGGTTCCAGAACTCAGTCTTATGGGGAATCACACCAGTGTTCAAGCCCAGGTGGACCCAGTCATCTCTTCCAACCACAAACAAATGACCACAATTAAAACCAAAACACTCTCAAATGGCCTTCAGCTTCTTCCATATAGACACTCAACATAAATTATATAACTGGTACCAACTTTAAATAATGGATTGAATTGTTATCTGAAAATATACAGGAAATCTTATATTGATATACAATCATTCATTCCAACAAGTTATACATCTAATGGTAATATTAGGGTTATGGTTTATCATGAAGAGTGTGTGAGTTTTGCTTCAAATTTTTATGGAAATCAAAAATAATGTGTTTGGAAAGAAGTCTCATGAGAAGAACAGTCAAGAAACCTGGAGGAATACATGTGTTCTGAAGCAGGAAATGATTGAAGGTGAAACAAATGCCTATTAATTTGTGAACCTGTGGATGAAATATATATCCTATGGTGTGCATAAACTGAAGAAATAGTAATGTACCAGTGTTAAATAAAATGAACTTCAAAATACACATCATGTCCAATAGGAATCTATTTGCATTGATGTTAAACTGGGTCAGTTACTGTAGAAATATTAGGATTGTATGCACCATTCACTGAAGTTACTTTTCAGTACTAGGAAACAAATATGTATTTCAGGTGGATGTATATTTCTGAGAATAATCTTGTGAAAAGTTGATTATGAATCCACATACATGAACATGAATGAATTTAGGTACTGTATATAGGACACATATATTTTATATTTTGAAAAATTTGGAGAGTATATATATATATATATATATATATATATATATATATACACACACACACACAAAACACAAACACAGACAATAAAAAGTAGCAATATATATGCCAATCGAAATTCTTCATGAAATATATATCATCCACTGATGCAAAAATATTAATTTTACTTAACATGTATTTATGTATAATGTTTTTCTACTAGGAGGCTCCCCCATAGGTTGAATTTTCAGTTCCAACAGCGTTTAGGAGAAGTGATCTCTTCTCACAATTTGAATCTGCTAAGTCAGCCACCTCACAAGAATATACGTGTGATACCATGTAGGATTCTATATGTGCATATAAAATACATGTGGCAAATAGGCTACAGAGAAAGGGAGACAGGTATTCACATATTTTTTTACTTTAAAAACACATGGAGAACTATATCAATTAAAAATTAGCTAGATTTATAACACCTACCCTAGATCATGCAAAAGGCAACTCCAACTATACACCATGCCTCCTCTGAACTGCTTGTATTTCTATTCTATTTGGGTTATTTCTCTCCATCATATTAGGATTAGTGGTCATAGTCTAATAGGGTATGGGTTAGTGCCAGGTGTCCCAGCCGGCAGGACACATCAACGTGGGCATCGAACATAGTTGGGAAGGAATGAAGGGACAAGAGACAGGACAGATGACAGCCTGACAGGAGTTCTCATCAAGCTGCAAACTTTTATTGTTCTCACAGGGTGTTTATATGCTGCTGATGGGAAATCTCTCTTATCGGCAGTTGCTGGATGTCTTCACAGGGTTAGATAACCTCAGGATATTTCAGGAAGACAGATGGCGACAGGATGTCTCAGGGAGATAGATGGTTGTGGGATATCTCCCAGGCAGGATGTCTCGCCGGGGGGGGGGCTGTTTCTTGTAAGTGTCAGGCTATTCTTTGAAGGAAAACTTCCTTCTAACCCCTGACATCTCCCCCTTTCTTATATAAAATATTTGACCTACCTTACCAGCCATGTTTTTTTTTTGGGGGGGGGGGGGTTAGAGGCTCTGTTTCTCTAGGAGGCCTTAGAATATCTCCTGATCCTAGCGAGCATCTTTACTAGCAGATTTCGTGGTGGCCTTGGCATGTTTTTGGAGGAGATGGCCTTGAAGGGGAAGCATGCCAACCGCCATGCACCAGAGCATGTCACTCAGAGGTCTTGTGATTGGGGATCCGTGGATCCATCCTTTTGCAATCCTTCCTGCACCCTCCGATATTATGGCCTAACGTCCTCACTCCATGGGTGCGTCTTCCCCCAAGCCGAAGGGCCCATGTAGACGAACCCTTATGGCAAGGGCAGAAGATGGTTTGTCAGAGCTGTTACTTATAGTTTTATGTAAGAAAGAGAGATCTGTGGGGATGAAAACTTAAGAAATAAGCCTGTGAGAAGGGTAGAACATCCTTTTAAAAGTTGACAGCGTGGTCTTCCATCTCCAGATGA
The DNA here is from genome assembly GCF_048772815.1 of Callospermophilus lateralis. Taxonomy (NCBI): domain Eukaryota; kingdom Metazoa; phylum Chordata; class Mammalia; order Rodentia; family Sciuridae; genus Callospermophilus; species Callospermophilus lateralis. Next base: position 541,243 of record NW_027511742.1, on the reverse strand, counting down.
TGATAGTGGATTTGTATGGGCTTAGAGGCCATAATATTACTGTGTTCTTTAATAAATTGTACCACACTGTTTATAATGCAGGGTCCTATGGTCACCATTAAACGTAAACCCAACAAAGGGCCTAATAGGGGAAAAAGGTAGGGTAGAAATCCATTAAGCTTTGTCCAGAGGGGATTTTCAAATAGTTCCCTTCATCTCTTTTCTAGATCTTCTTGAAGCTGCTTAAATTTAGTGCATACTATGACTGATTTATTGGCATAAAAGCAGCATCGTTCCCCTAAGACCAATCAAATATCTCCCTGGTTAGCAGTCAGCAAATCTAAGCCTCGTCTGTTTTGAAGGAACACTTTTGCCAGGAAGTCTATTTGGTCCTACAAATCTTTAATGGTTTCTGATAGAGTTTGTACATCATTTTAAGTTGTTGATACAGGCGATGGTAAGGGTGTATTGCCATGCCTAAGCCAGTGTACCTGTGCCCACAGCAGCTGTTATTCCAAGGCTGGCAATAAGTGGTAAGGCCTGTATCGCCCGCCTCTGTCTTTTGACTAAGGTGTCTAGGCTAGAGGTTCGTCTTCTGGGACAATAGTTATATCAGGGAGTAATAAGGCAAGAACACAGCCACTGGTCCAATTCGCTGGAAGCCTGGGGAAGACCACCTTTCCTCGACACATAACAACTGTGCCATTCGGGGGACAAAGAGATGGGATGGGTGAGGAATAATTTTGTACTGTTGAGCAATTTCCAAAGGAAGTAATTCCAAAATCCATATCATAGGTATTATTCTGCATCACGCCTAAAAGACATAATGTAAAAGTGCCTATAGGCTGTACTTTAAAGGGAAATCTGGGTTGGCATATATTATCATTGTCCATAGTAGAATTAATAGGAACTGCCATAGGCATGCTTGCCCCTGTTGTCATGCAGAGCCAGCAATTACCAGCAAGGGTGGGGTTGGAATTATTAAGGAAGGAGAAGGTAGTTTGCAAAATATCTAATGTATTGGTATCTAAACCTGGGAACTGGGATTTCGGCTACATTAAGGGATGATATGTGAGCTCAGGGATTTGGGGTTTCAAAAGTTTGATTATCTGAGGATGCTTCACAGCATCAGTGGGTCCTCTACCATCAGAGACCCCTGTAGGGGCCTTAATGGGCCAGTAAGAAGGTTTTCCGACAGTGCCTTGGCACCCAGCTGACTGTAGCTTGGTGTATTTGCCATCTCCTCCCTGGTCAAAGAGAACGGGGGTATAATGAATAGTGTTCCCCCCTGCTTCATGAGTTTTAGTTAGGGAGGCTTCAAAAAATCATTCTCCCTGCTTGTTAACACAAATTGAGGCCGACACATAACAAGAGACATGCATCGCCTGGGTATGTGTATGGGTTGCAGAACAATTTTGGAGAGCTTTACTTGTACTAGGGGGAATAATCTTTGGCTTGTTAACACATTCCCATTTAGGCTGATGAACTCCTCTGAATTTATGGTCAACCTCGGCACGGAGGTAAGCCACCTTAGTCATGCAGTCAGCAGTCTGGGTCCAACTAGTGGGAGCCTGAGTCCAAGATCCTCCCTTGCCTTCACGGGGGGGCGGGGGGGGGAAAGGTACTCCATGATGTTGGAAGGTGGAGGGCCCAGGCCTCCGTGCACAAACCTGTTCAGCAGAAGTGCCTTAAGCAGGATCCTCAGACAGATTGTTGGATGGATCCAAAAAAGAGGAAAATTTGTACTCAGGGAGAGGGCCTCCGTCCCCGGTTTGAGGTAAGTCATTAACCTGTTTAACCAGGCGTTCTGGTAACCATCTTGGGGCTGCTAGCTCTTGGTCCAAAACACAACCTGAGCCTCATTCCCAGATGAGGACAGGATGTGGGTGTTTCCATTTATTTGTAAGGGGATTTCGCCACACAACAGGTGGCTGATCAGAATTGGAAAAGGGATGCCAGTGTCTGTCTGCAGCCGAAAGGCCTTCACTGTCTAGGGTAAGAAAAAAAAGGGCAAATAATGCATGGTTAAGGCAATGCCTGTGAGTGGTAAATACAAGGGCGGAAGCCTTAAGGCGAGATAGCCAAGTCTTTAAGGTAAGGTGGAACATTCCACAATGCCTTGGCCCTGAGGTTTGTATTGAATTCCAGTAGTATGACAAAATTGCAAGGTAGCACAAAACTGTTTAAACTTGGCACTGGTATATGGAGGACAATTACCTGTTTTAATATGTATTGGTTTACCCATTATGGAAAAGGCTGAAACAAGATGAGAAAGGACATCTTTGGTAGCCTCTCCAGAATGTGGTGAAGCAAAAATAATGCTGCTGAAGGTATCGATAGAAACGTGTATATATTTGGTTTTTCCAAATTCAGGAAAATGAGTAACATCCATTTGCCAAACCTGATTTGGCAGTAATCCTCGGGGGTTAACTCCCAAGTGTTGAATGGGGAGGGAGAGAGCGCAAGCAGTGCATTCTTTTACTATTTCTCGTGCCTGTTGCCTGGTAATTTTACAAAGTAAACGAAGGCTCTGGGAATTTAGTTGGTGAAGATTGTTTAGCTCCGTGGCCTATTGAATGGAGCCACCAAAAATTGGAAAGATGGTAGGAGTTGCTGCATCAGCTTGAGCATTACCTGTGTTAGAGGGCTGGAAAGATCAGAGTGTGCCGTGATGTGTCCTAAGAAAAATGGGTGTTGTCTGGCCTGAATTAGCTGCTGAAGCTGGTGAAACAGAAAGGCCGCATTGGAAGAAGCTTTAATGGCGGGTGAAATCTCCAGCAGGGGCACAGAATGAGCAATGTAGGCACTGTCTGTATGAATATTAACAGGATTATCACAAAATGTTATAAAAACTTGTGTTATGGCAAACAATTCCACAAACTGTGATGAATGATAGACAGTATCAAAGGTGGTAGGCTGGTTATTGACAACAAAGACCGCACAGCCATTACTGGAACAGTCTGTAAAGACAGTAAGGGCTTGGAACTGGGAGCCTTTTGAGTAATTTTGGGAAAAATAAATGGATGTATCTGGACAAAATGTAAAAGGGTGTCATTGGCGATGTGGTTATCAATTGTTCCCAAATGGCCTGATTGGGAAATACCCCATTCATCCCCTCTCTGTAGTAAAAATTGGGTTTGGTCATTAGTATATGGAATTAAAATATTATCAGGGTCTTTGCCAAAATGTTGTCGAGAAAGCAAACGACCTTTAATAATAATAGAAGCTACCTGAGCAAGATAAACGGTAATAAACTTGGAGGATGTGGTGGATAAATGGACCCAAAGCAAGGGGAAGCCTTTATTTTTAAAATATGGATATCACTGCCAAAATTTTCCTGAGGGTATATGAGGAGTGTGTAAAAGAACCAGAACCAGAGGAAGGTTATAAGAAATTTGTGTAACAAACTGTTTGGCAATGGCCTCTGTGACTTGGTTTAATGCCTGTCATGCCTCGGGAGTAAGCTTTTGAGGGGAGGAGAAGTAGGAATCACCTCTCAAAATATCATTAAGTGGCAAAAGTACACAAGTGGATAATTTTAAATATGTTCTTAGCCATTGAATATCTCCCAGTAATTTTTGAGAATCATTAAGGGTGTGAAGATGGTTCACACGTAGTTGTATTTTAGGAATTTGGATCTGATTATCTTTGAAGTTTAAGGCCCAAATAGGTATAAGGGTCCTGTGTTTAAACCTTATCAGGAGCTATCTGTAGTCTCAAGGTAGTGAGGGTTTTCTAAAGGTCCAAGTCACAATTATTAAGGTCATGGTAATTAGGTGCAGCAATTAAAAAATCATCCATATTATGTAAAACATAAAATTCTGGTCATCACTCTCTCACAGGGTCTACTGCTTGAACAACTTATTTTTAGTAAAGACTAGGGCTGTTGGCCATACCTTGGGGAAGAACCTTCCACTGAAATCTCTGCATAGGGCCGTGGAAATTAATACAAGGGAGACTAAAGGCAAAATAGGGTCTATCCTCAGGATGTAAAGGAATGGTAAAAAAGCAAACTTTTAAGTCAATAACCATTTTACAATAGTTTTTGGGAATAGCCATTGGTGTGGGAATTCGAGGCAGTAGTGCTCCCATCAGGCACATAACTTTATTAATGGCACACAAATATTGTAAAAGATGCCGCTTGCCTGATTTTTTCTTGATAACAAAAATAGGAGTAATCCATGGTGAGGTTGAGGGCTCTACATGGCCGGCTGCCAGCTGTTCCTGCACTAACATGGAGGCAGCCTCCAATTTTTTTGGGGGGTAAGGGGCCACTGATCCACCCACACAAGAGTCTGAGTCTCCCAAATAATTTTATCTGCATGGGCTACAGGAGGGTCAGGAACCGACACTAAAAATCAGAATACCCAAGTCCATATGTATTTGTTTTTTTTTTATGGGTTTTATAGTCCCCACCAGTCCTTGTCTCAGTCTCACAAGGCCTGTACCAGGGACAAAATTTATACGAACCATTTGATGAGTCACCATGGAATTGGGACTGGCAAGAATGACTTCCATTTGACTCAAAATATCTCGGCCCCATAGGTTAACAGGGAGGTCAGGAACAATGAAAGGAGTGACAGTCACCTTATTACCCTCTTTATCAGTCCAGCTAAGAGCCCTAGAACTGACATGGGGATTTTTTGACTCTTAACCCTTTTAGGTCATTCAAGGATGGGGTGATGGGCCAACCTGATGGCCAGGATTTGTGAGAAATAATTGTGGCATCAGCTCCAGTATCTAGAATTCCTTGGAATTCCTTTTTTTCAATAAGTAAGGTAAGGGTGGTTCTATTGTGAGAAATGGGCTGAACCCAATATACATCAGAGGAGCCGAGGGAGGCTGTCCCCCATTGTAGGTTTGGGCGGTGGAAGTGCCTCCTGAATCCAAGGGAAGGAATATTAATTGTGCAAGTCTTGTTCCTGCTGGGATGGCTGCAACTCCATTAATAGCTGTTGCTAGTATTTTTATTTCTCCAGTGAAATCATTATCATTAATGCCAGGAAAGACCTGAACACCATTTAAGGTAGCAGAGGCTCTTCCAAGAATAAGGGCACTCGTATGAGATGAAGGGGGACCCATAATTCTAGTGGGTATTATCTGGTGCCCTTGCATTGAGTCTAATATTGTATCGGTGGTGGCAGAGAGGTCCAATCCTGCGCTGCCTGGGGTGGCTAGTTGGAGGGAGGCAATTGTGGGGAAGAATTTTGTGGTAGGTTTGGAGTTTGGGAGTGAATAAACCTTATTGCCCCTGGTTTTGTCCTGGTGGAGGTCGTGGCCAGGGGCTGGCCCCGCAGGGGGTTTCCTGAGAAGCAGGAAGAAATAGGCTGTCTGAGGCCATTTGTCTTAGATCTACACTTACTGGCCCAGTGATGACATTTACCACATCTAGAACAAAGGGTAGCTGGGGGCGGTTTAGCCCCAGTTTGAGGAGACGATATTCCTAGGCTTTGTTTGCCTTTTGGACACATGCGTGCAAAATGGCCAGTTTGTTTACAAGTAAAGCAAGTACATGAGCCAGGATTGTGAAAGGCCTTGGTAAAGGGCGCATGTAGGGCGAGACCCATGGCATGGGCTGCACCCACCCCTGCACAGAGTCTAATAAAGTCAGAAAGTTTTCCTTTTTCCTTATGTGGTCGAAGAACATCCTGACATGCTGGGTTGGCGTTTTCAAAGGCAAGATGTTTTACAAAAGTTCTTTCGCTTTCGCTTGGTCCAAGCAAACATTCTGCAGCTAGGTTAAGCCGGGGAACAAGGTTTCTATAAGGGTCGTTGGGTCCTTGTCAAATTTTTGCCAAAGAAGTGGTAGCCGAGCCCGTTTGAGGGAGGCATCTCCAAGCATGTAAGCCAGCCATCTGAATCTGCGCCAAAATTCCAGCAGGGAAACGTGCCTATTTAGTTTTAGTGTCAAATGGCCCAGAGCCCACTAGCTTAACATAAGTTCAGGATTTAGAGGAGGCCTTAGTTAATTTTTTTTTGAGCAGTTTCCTGACAGTGCTCCTTGAAATCTGCATTCCATAACAGGAAATCTCCGGCACTGAGGGTAGCTCGGTCTAAAAATTTCCAATCATTGGGAGTAAGCCATTGTGCACTGCGGCTTTCTAATAAAGTCAACTTGTAGGGCACAGTGGGGCCATTGTGAGCACAAGTCTTTTTATGTTTTTCAAGAAAACGCAGGCTTAATTTTTTGCAGACACTCTGGGTTCCTTCCTGCCTAGGGGTGAACTCCTCATGCTCTGAGTCCTGATCTCCTTGATCCATTTCCCGCGCTTCCTCCTCTTGATCCTCGTCTAAGTCTTTGACCTCAGCCTGGGCAGGCTTATCTATCTGACTGTGGGTGACTGGGAAGGCGAGAACAGGCTGATGGAGAGGCTTAGCCTTTGTATTAGACCGCCGTGGGCCAGCTTGCATTGACTCCGTGCATAAGGCTAATGAACAGAGCTCAGAGTCTAGGGATCTTAATTCTTTTAAAAGTTTGATCTGTTCCCGTCTATGTTGGAGAGACTCTCACAAGGAAGCCAGGCTAGGCACGGGAAGTGGGGAAAAATATCTGGGTGGCATTTTGCTCCTGAAAGGCTGGAGCACAAAAGGCAGGAGGGATATAGGAGGTAGGTAGATGTGTAAGTCCTATAGGCTGTGGCAGGGTCCTGAGAGGTGGCACATCTTCTGAATGGTAGCTTGCTGCTTCCTTCTCCAAGGTAGCCTCCGTCCCAGGGGTCAATGTGTCTCTGGGATTTAAAACTCGATAAAGGTGTTTGGTAACCATTGGAGCCTTATTCATTAGGGTGGTATTTTGAGGGGGACTAGGAAGGTTCCCACGGTCCTGGGGAGACTGAGAAGGGTCAATGTCTATACTAACTGATGGGCATGCCGTGGGGAGACGAGAGGTGTTTTGCATAGTCTCTTCTCCAATCCTGACAAGTTGTAAGGTACCATTGTCAAAGGGTGAACTTTTAAGAATTTCATTAATTAAGTTCCAGTAAGAAAAGGTGGGAACTGGCACTTTTTCTGGGCCAAAGTTTTCATTATAATTTTTTAAACAGTCTCTTACTCTAAGCCATATTTTGCCATCAATGGTCACTTCAAGGTGAAACCATGGACACAATTCTCCTATGTATTAGAAGAAAAATTTTAAGTCCTTTTTCTTAACACGCACCCCCCATGTCTTGAAGGACTTCTTGAGGCCTGACAAAAACAAATCATGTGATGAAACTGCTTGTCCCATGGTGGGTCACTCACCGTGCGTCATCCCCACTCTCCTCCTGGATCTGTCTCTTTGTGGTGTCTGCTGAGGCAATCGTGAGCTCCACTTGATGAAGTCTTCCAGGAGGACGGGGTTCCCAATCAATCAAAGGCTCGAGCCCCAGTCAGTGGGTGCCAGTAGTCCCGGCTGGAAAGACACATCAACAGGGGCAGCGAACCAAGATGCGGAGGAATGAAGGGACAAGAGACACGAGAGATGACAGGAGTTCTGATCAAGCTGCAAACTTTTATTTTTCACACAGGGGCATTTATATGCTGGAGATGGGAAAGCTCTCTTATCCGAAGTTCCTGGATGTCTTCACAAGGTGAGATAAACTCAGGATGTTTCAGGAAGACAGATGGCAACAGGATGTCTCAGAGACACAGTTGGCTACAGGATGTCTCCCAAACAGGATGTCTCCATGGGGGCTGTCTTGTAAGTGTCAGGCTATTCTTTGAAGGTGAATTCCTTCTACCCCTGACAGTCAGGGATTCAGTATTTCGAATGGAAAATTGGAAAAAGAATCCAATGTGTATTCAGAGCAATGCCTTGACATTACCTTCATCCCAAGTAAGACACAATTAGAGGAGAAGAGTGAGAAAATCTGTGAATACACATCTGGAATGGAAAATGCTCAGGAGTTCACAACCTTGGAGGTGGTATAGGAGTTTCCAAAAGTAAGGGACAGGGTAAAACTCCACAAACATGGAGCTCTGCCGGCCTAAAGATTTCTTGAGAAACTTCATCTGAGGTTGTTTTTAGGAGCTTTAGCTTCCTTTATAGTGAGACGATCAAAGCTGGGTCAGCATCTATGTGACCTAGAGGACATTGTTTCTTATTTTCCAATGAACATGAGGCAGCAGTGCTGAATTCTCTCTTTGTAGGGAAACTGTGGCCACTGGTGGCTAAGTGTCTCCCAGTGTGGAATGTGAAGCCATTGTTCATCCTCCAAATTTTGTGGTGTTTCTTGCAGCTGCACTGGGAGTTTGATATTTGCTTCACAAAATACAAGAAGTTCAACTGGGACACAGTGATGGAGGGAGTTCTGTCACGTGTGGTGGGTAAGGGTCTGCAGGAGAATGCACCAACAAGGCTTCTATCCCACATAGCTTTCCCTCTTGAGCATAGCAATCTGATTGTAAACATTGCCCTGAATCCTCTCCATATAACAAGATGCCTTTACATACAAGGATCTGGGGCTTGTACCATGTCACTCACAAACCATTTGGAAGCGAAGGGCAGATGCATATGATCCGACCACAGATGTTTTAACACACACCTGCACACCACTGCTCTAGGCCGACTACTCAGCAGGCTCCAAATTACTGGCATCTCCGTTCTACACCATTTTCATGAAACCCAGTCAATCAAGGCACTGTCTGGTACACTGATGATCATCAATAGGACATCCAAAGGTTCTCCAGGGCCACCTGGTCATGGGAATGTCAAAAATTTAAAGGTATTTATCTAGCCATTTTTCAAGGGTGAAGTTGGAGGCACTGTGGGTTTCAATTTATTCAGGAACGATTAAATGGAGAAAAAGCTCATTTCAATGAAAGCTCTGGAGAACTATCACACGCAAGGCTTCCCAAAGACAGGCCAAAAGGTCCCATGAAGCCAGACCTATTAAGGTCTACAATTTGAGGTCCATGTGTGTTTTGACTTGCAACTATGGCTGCCAAGTCTTTAAGAATAAAATCATGTGATATCCTTCCCAAGATTCCCAGCGCTCTGTGGAAAGCCAACCTGGGCATACATCTCAGTTTCCAAGGGCGACTCTCATGCGTGGCCTCCTAAAATCCCAACACAATACAAGGCAATACTTCTTTGAGGTAAGTTCCAGAACTCATTCTCTAAGGAGAATCACACCAGTGTTCAACCCCAGGTGGACCCAGTCATCTATTCCAACCGCCACACAAATGACCGCAATTAATATCAAGACACTCCCACATGGCCCTCATTTTCTCCCATATAGACACTCATCATAACCTCTGGCTGGAGGTTTCCATGAGGGGCACAGCCCAACACAGTGTCCAAAATAAGCTCCCTTGCAACCATTTGCCTAAAGTCAGTGTGGACGGGACATCCTTCCTGTGAACCAGGAGTGTTCAAAGAGGCCTGCCGTTAATATTGCCCTTATTCTCAATTTTGAGGCCTACTGACTGTGGTGTTTAGATTCTTTATGTTAATTGGAGTCATGAGAAAACCCAAGAACCTATGGTCTAGTGTCTGCAGGGCTTTGAAGAACTCATTTGACCCAAAGGATCCATATTCTCAATGATGGAAGTCAGAAACCTTACAGAGGAAGGCGAGAAACTTCATCCAAAATGACTGCTCTTTTGGCTTTTTGATTTTCATGCACACATGGGATTTTTCTTTAGATCCATCAGGTGCTGAGAATCTAAGCCACAGCCTCACACAGGGCCAAGAGGCTGATTCAGACACATCCCTTTACAAAGCAATTAAGAAAGAGCCACAGGTAATGTTTATACATTTCCATTTGAAAACTGTTTTCTTCAGGCTTCAAAAAGGTGTAGCCTGAGGCAAAGACCTTCCTGACATTCAGGGCAACAGAAGTATATGTAAGCGAAAGGCCCAAAGCGGGGTTTCTCCATTGAGACTTTCCTGGTAACACTGATATCTGAGTTTTCTGAGATGCTCATCATTTCCTTCAGCTCTCTAGTACATGGCCGTATCACAGAGCGTGGAGGTGGTTCATATCTTGGACACAATACCATGAGCGTATTCTGGAGGTTGCCCATAATTCAGGTAGAGAACAGGAATTTAAGAAGATATTAGGTGTTGCCCATCCATTAGGCAAGCCGCAGACCATTCATAAATTGGGCAGAATGAATGCTGGGAAGATTTCTACTAGAAAGGACACATGTATTTATGCATTCTCTTTTCTATGGTCTACCACCATGGACACAGTGGGATACACAGATATAGAAAGACTAGCCTTGTCAAACGACTTACTAGAATCAGTTCACAGCAAACCAAACAAACCGACTTTCTTTTCTATTCTCAGAACATGAGACAAAACCACAAACCAATACCCACACCCACACCCACACAGACCCCCAAGTACGTCTGTGACAATACGGAGTGTCGTTTGATGGTGGGCCATAATAAATTCCCTCATAATGGGCTGTCCTGTCTCAGATCTAGTCTCTGTGGCCAACTTTGTGAATCTGTAAGGAGCCAGTGGTGAGCCACTATCTGCTTTCTCAGGAAAGGCCCCTCTTCAGACCTTCCTGGAATTTTGCCATCCTCACATAAGTAGGTACCAAGAAAGACTGACTCTGTCTTTGGTAAATCCGAAAAAGTTTGACCACTGGGACTGGGACTGGGACTGGCTCTGGATGCCTGGCTTTCTGGATCCCAAGTTCAGAGAATTCCATCACCAAGGAAGTGAGGTGAGGTCACTTCCTACAGGAACTGAATGAGGTCCCTACCTCGGCAACCACTTTGTCCTAACAGTTGCTTCCAAGGGTCCCATGAGATGGAGGCTGCACCTACTTACTCTGACATTTTCACAAGTTAGAATGGTATAAAACCATAGGCACCCAGGAAGAGCTCTCCACACAGGCCTGGTTTGCTGCATCTTCTTTACATTAAGAAGAGAGAGGCTGATTCCAACACAACCCTTCATCCTGACCAGGTTGTTTGCAATGAAAGATGACTTTTGCTCTCTGAGGTCCTTAATAGCTGCCTACATCTTCTCCAGGGATCATCTTTAATGACCTTTGAGGTTCTCAGCAGGTGAAAGATCCCTTAATTTCTGTCTTGTAAGACCAACTCTGTCCCTGCTCTTCTGTAAAGTTAGATTGAGGGAAGAGTGTATGGTTAGGGTTAATAACATGTTCAATCTGTGTTAGGAACTATTCTGCTGGATGAATAATGTTATTGGGAACCTACGATATTTATAAGAATATGTAGGTGAAATATATGTATGAAAACAGAAATCTAAGATTTGAAACCCTGAAGGGCTTTGGGCCCTTCATTGGGATACTTAGTGTTGACTTACTTTCTGCACAGATGTCTCAGATAAATCCATATACAATGGCATAGGACCTTGTACATTGGATGATTGAATGTGGAAGAGAACATCCAGTCAAAAAGGGATAGTAGGTAAGATTAGGAAGATAGTTGGTAGGTTTTGGAAGGAGAGTGAGTATAGGATTTGGAAACAAAACTTCTTTAGCAATAGGGTTTCTGTTAAAGGGTGAAGGTAAATGTCAGCACATATGAAGATTCAGTCACAATGATGAACTTTGGAAAATATGTAGGAAATCAGATAATAATAGAGACATTACAAAATCAGGGAAATTACAAAGTGAGTGATAGGATTAGACATTTTGAACAGGGTTGAGTTTGAATATATAATCTTAGGAAGAAACAAATATGTAGTCACCAATAGGATTGACATTTGAGAGCATTATGCAATGTGGACATGGATGTTTTTAGTAATCCCTGTTCACTTTCCTTTTAGGCTTTGGTACAATCATAAGTGTGACCTTTGTATTTTGTGTCCAGAATATTACTGTGATAAAATGTACATGTAGATCGCGTGACATGAGTATTTCTTAAAGCATTTCTGGGAGCAATGTTTTGAAGTCCTATAAATTAGTATTGGTGGTACAAAGAGGTGTACACTGTGTCTATGAATATAGAGATAGTGCATGAATAGACCACATTGTGAATAAATAATATAACTGGTCCCACTTTAAATAATAGATTGAATTCATATCTGAAAATATATAAGAAATCTTATATCGATATACCATCATTCATTCCAACCAGCAATACATCTAATGGTAATATTAGGGTTATGGTTTATCACGAAGTGTCTTTGAGTTTTGCTTCAAAAGTGATCATGGAAATCGAAAATAATGTGTTTGGAAAGAAGTCTCATGAAAAGACCCATCAAAAACATGGAGGAATACATGTGTTCTGTAGAATAAAGTGATTGAAAGTGAACAAAATGCCTATAAATTTGCAAACTTTTGGATGAAATATATTTGGTATGATGAGCATAAACTGAAGAAATAGTAATGTACCAGTGTTGAATAAAATAAATGTCAAAATGCACAACATGTCCCATAGGAATCTACTTGCATTGATGTTAAACTGGTTCAGTTACTGTGGAAATATTAGGATTTGTATGCACCATTCACTGAAGATAGTTTTCAGTACTAGGAAACAAATATGTATTTCAGGTGAATGAATAATTTTGAGAATACTCTTGTGAAAATTTGATTATAAATACACATACTTGAATATGAATGTGTTTAGGGAGTGTATAACAAGACATATATTTCATATTTTGAAAAATCTGGAGAGTGTGTATATATATATATACATACACAAACACACAGACATTAAAAATAGCATAATATATTCCAATTGAAATTCACCATGAAATATATGTCATCTACAGATCCAAATATATTTATGTTATTGAATATGGATTTATGTATAATGTTGTTAAACAAGGAAGCTCACTCATAGATTGAATTTTCAGTTCCAACAGCGTTTAGGAGGAGTGATCTATTACAATTTGTATCTGCCAAGTCAGTCACCTCACAAGAATGTACGTGTGGTATCAGGTAAGATTCTATAATTGCATGTAAAAATACATGTGCTGAATAGGCTACAGAGAAAGGGATGCCTTGACATTACAATCACCGAGACTAAGGCACAATTAGAGGAGAAGAGTTAGAAAATCTGTGAATAAATATCTGGAATGGAATATGCTCAGGAGTTCACAACCTTGAAGACGGTAGAGGAGATTTCAAAAGTAAGGGACAGGGAAAACAGTCCACAAACATGGAGCTCTGGTTCCCTAAATCCTTCTTGAGAAACTGACTCTGATTTTGGGCACTTGAAATATATGTTGTGGTCGGGAGATTTAGCTTCCATTGTAGTGAGACAATCAAAGCTGTGTCTGCATCTATGTTACCTCGAGGACATGGTTTCTTATTTTCCACTGAATATGTGGCAGCAGTGATGAATTCTCTTTGGTAGGTAAACTGTGGCAACTGGGGGATAAGTGTATCCACATGTGGACTGTGAGGCCATTTGGTCATCCTCCACTTTTCGTGGTGTTTCTTGCTGCTGCACTAGGATTTTGGTATTTGCTTCATGATGTATAAAGAATTCAACTGTTACCCGGTGCGTGAGTGAGTTCTGTCACTTTTGGTAGGTCAGGGTCTGCAGGAGAATGCACCAACCAGGCTTATATTCCACATGACTTGCCCCCTTGACCATAGCAACCTGATTCTAAACATTGCCCTGAATCCTGTCCATATAACAAGATGCCTTTATATACAAGGGTCTGCTGGCTGCACCATGTCAGTCACAAGCCATTTGGAAGCCAATGGAAGATCCACATGGCGCCACCACAGTTGTTTTATTACACACCTGCCCAGCACTGCTGTAGGCCCACTCCTCAGCAGGCTCCAACTTCCTGGTATCTCTGTTCTGAACCATTTTTATGAAAACCAGTGAATCAAAGCACTGTCTTGTAATCTCATGATCAGCCACAGGATATCCAAAGATTCTCCAGTGCCACCTGGTCATGGGAAGTTTAAAAATTTCTTGGTATTTATCTAGCCATTTTTCAAGGTTGAAGTTGGAGGCACTGTGGGTTTCATTTAATTCTGGAACTATTAAATGGTTAGGAAGCTCATTTCAATGAAATCTCTGCAGAAGACTCACAGGCAAGGCTTCCCAAACAGTAGCCAAATGATCACATGAATCCAGGCCCATTGGGATCTACATTGTGACATCCATGTATGTTTTGACTCTCATATATGGCTGCCAAGTTTTTCAGAATAAAATCATGTGGTAACCTGGCTGAGATTCCCAGTGCTCTGTGAACAGCCACCCTGGGCCTAGATCTCATTTTACAAGGGTGACTCTCATGTGAATCCTCCTAAAATCCCAACACAATTCATGTCAATACTTCTCTGAGGTGAGGTCCACAACTCAGTCTCTAAGGGGAATCACAACAGAGTTCAAGCCAAGGTGGACCCAGTCATCTATTCCAACGGCCACACATGACCACAATTAAAACCAAAACACTCCCACATGGCCCTCATCTTCTTCCATATGGACACTCATCATTACCTCTGGCTTGAGGTTTTTATGAGGGGCACAGCCCAAGACAGTGTCCAAAATAACCTCCATTGACCCTCATTTGCCTAAAGTCAGGCTGTCCTGGACACTCGTCTGGGGAACCAGGAGTGATCAAATAAGCCTGCTGTTAATATTGCTTTGCTCCTCCAATTTGAGGCCTATTGACTGTCAGGTATAGATTCTTTATGTGATTTGGATTCTGGAGAAAACCAAGCACCTATGGGATAGCCTCTAAAGGGCTTTGAAGAACTCATTTGATCCAAAGGTTCCTATTCTCACTTGATGGAGGTCAGGAACCTTACAGGGGAAGGCGAGAGACTTCTTCCAAAATGACTGCTCTTTTGGTCAATTTAGTTTTCGATGCAAACATGGGATTTTCTTTACATCCATCATGTGCTGAGAATCTAAGCCAAAGCCTAACACAGGACCTAGAGCCTGATTCAGACATATCCCTTTCCAATGAAATTAAGCAAAGATCACAGGTGATGCCCATTGATTTCCATTTGAAAACTGTTTTCTGTAGGCTTCCCAAAGGGGTGGCCAGAGGCAATGACCTTCCTGACATTGAGGGCAACAGAACAATAGGTAACCAAAGCAGTATTTCTCCACTGAGACTTTCCTGATTACACTGATATCTGAGTTTTCTGAGATTCTCGCCATTCCCTTCAGCTATCCAGTACATGGCCATGTCACAGAGCTTGGTGGTGGTACACATCTTGGACACAAAACCATGACCCTATTCTGGAAAGTGGCCAGAATTCAGAAAGAAAACAGGAACTTAGGAAGATATCAGGGGTTGCCCATCAATAATGCAAGCCACAGTCCATTCATAAATGGGAAGTATGAATCCGGGGAAGCTTTCTATTAGACAGGACACATCCATTGAAGCATTCTCTTTTCTAATATCTACAACCACGGACACAGTGGGACACACAGACCTAGAAACACTCGCCTTTTCAAACGACTTACTAGAATCAATTAACTCCAAACAAAACAAACTGCCTTTCTTACCTATTCTCAGAACATGAGACAAAACCACAAACCCACACCCACACCCACAAATGCACCTCCTTCCCCCAAGTAGGTCTGTGACTATCCGGAGTGTCCTCTGACTGGTGGGCCATACTATGTTTCCATGAAATGGCCTGTTCTGTCTCAGATCTGTTCTCCTTGTACAACTCTGTGAAGTTGACTGGAGCCAGCGGTGAGCCACAACCTGGTTTCTCAGGAAAGGGCCCTCTTCAGAGCTTTACTGGCATTTGGCCATCCTCACATCAGTAGGTACCAAGAAAGACTGACTCTGTCCTTGGTAAATCCAAACAAGTGAGATCACTGGGACTGGGACTGGGACTGGCTCTGGGTGCCTGGCTTCCTGGACCACATGTTCAGAGATTTCGAACACCAAGGAAGTGAGGTGAGGTCACTTCCTTCAGGAACTGAATGAGGTCACTGCCTTGGCAAACACATTGTCCTAATAGTTGCTTCCAAGGCCCCATGAGATGGAGGCTGCCCCTACTTCCTGTGACACTTTCACAAGTTAGAATGGTATATCATCCAAAGGCACTCCAGAACAGCTCTCCACACTGGCCTGTTTTGGTCCATCTTCTCTACATTAAGAAGAGAGAGGCAGATTCAGACACAACCCTTCATCCTGACCAGGTTGTTGGCCATGGAAGGTGACTCTTACTCTCTCAGGTCCTTCATAGCTGCCTACATCTTCTACAGGGATCATTTCTGCATGGACGTTTGAGGTTCTCAGCGGGTGGAAGATCCCCTAAATTATCAAAAATATATGTACAGTTACATGTTACTTTTTACACTTAGATACAATTTAAAAGTATTTTTAAGTTAATGAGAGCCTAATCTCTGTGAAGGTTTTATTGTAAAACCCCAAGGTAATGCCCATTCATTTCCATGTGAAAACTGTTTTCTTCAGACTTCAGGAAAGAGTACCCTGAGGAAAAGACGTTCCTGATATTCAGGGCAACATAACAATAGGTAATCAAAAGGCCCAAAGCAGGGTTTCTCCACTGAGACTTTACTGGTCACACTGATATCAGAGTTTTCTGAGATGCTTGCCATTCCCTTCAGCTATCCAGTACATGGCCATGTCACAGAGCTTGGAAGTGGTACATATCTTGTACACAAAACCATGAGCCTATTTTGGAGAGTGGCCAGAATTCAGGAAGGATACAGGAACTTAAGAAAATAATAGGTGTTGCCCAATGATAAGGCAAGCCACAGTCCATTTATAAAATGGGCAGGATGAATGCTTGGAAGTTTTCTCTTTGACAGGACACACCCATTTGGGCATTCTCTTTTCTAATGTCTACAACCATGGACACAGTGGGATACACAGACATAGAAACACTCGCCTTGTCAAAGGACTAACTAGAAACAATTCACCCCAAAACAAACAAACCCCCTTTCCTAACGATTCTCAGAACATGAGAAAAAACCACAAACCCACTCAAACACCCACAAAGTCACCTCCTTCCCCCAAGTAGGTCTGAAACTATCCAGAGTGTCCTCTGACTGGAGGGCAATACTATGTTCCCCAGAAATGGCCTGTCCTGTCTCAGATCTGGTCTCCTGGGTCAACTCTGTGAAGTTGTCAGGAGACAGCAGTGAGCCTCTAACTTCTTTCTCTGGAAGGGCCCCTCTTCAGAACTTTCCTGGCATTTGGCCATCCTCACATCACTAGGTACCCCAAAAGACTGACTCTGTCCTTGGTAAATCCAAACAAGTGAGACCACTGTGACTGGAGCTTGGACTGGGTCTGGATGCCTGGCTTCCTGGAACCCAAATTCGGAGAGTTCCATCAACAAGGATGTGAGGTGAGGTCACTTCCTTCAGGAACTGAATGTGGTCACTGCCTTTGCAACCACTTTGTCCTAACATTTGCTAGGGTCTCATAATATGGAGGATGCCCCTACTTCCTGTGACACTTTCACAAGTTCGAATGGTATAGAAACCATGGGCACCTGGGAAAATCTCTCCACACAGGCCTAGTTTGGTCAATCTTCCCTACATTAAGAAGAGAGAGGATGATTCAGACACATGCTTTTAACCTGACTGGGTTGTTTGCCATGGAAGATGACTTTTGCTCTCTCAGGCCTTTTATAGCTGCCTGCATCTTCTCCAGGGATCATATCTGCATGGACCTTTGAGGTTGTCAACAGGTGGAAGATCCCCTACACCCCTGTATTGTAAGACCAACTCTGTCCCTGCTCTTCTGTAAAGTTGGATTGAGGGAACAGTGTATAGTTAGGATTAATAACATGTTCGATTTCTGTTAGGAATCATTCTGTTGGATGAATAATGGTATTGGGAACCTGCAATATTTATAAGAATATACAGGTGAAATATAATTATGAAAACTGAAATCTAGGTAAGATTTGAAGACCAGAAAGGCATTGGGCCCATGATTGGGATACTTAGCTTTGAATTATGTTCTGCACAGATGTCTCAGATAAATCTATATACAATGGCATAGGACCCTGTACCTTGGATGATTGATTGTTGAAGAGATCATCCAGTCAAAAAGGGATAGTCGGTAGGATTAGGTAGATAGTCGGTAGGTTTAGAAAAAAGAGTGAGTATAGCATTTGGACAAAAAGTTCTTTAGCAATAGGGTTTCGGATAAAGAGTGAATGTAAATGTCAGCACATGTGAAGAATCAGTCACTATGATGAACTGGGGAAAATATGTAGGAAAAGAGATATCAATAGAGACATTAGGAAATCAGACAAAATATAAAGTGAGTGATAGGATTAGACATTTTCAACATGGTTGAGGTTGAATATATAATCTTGGGAAGAAACAAATATGTACTCACCAATAGGATTGACATTTAAGAGAATTAGGCATCCAAGACATGGATGTTTTTAGTAATCCATGTTCACTTTCCATTTAGGCTTTGGGACAATCCTAAGTGTGACCTTTGCATTTTGTGTCCAGAATATTACTGTGATAAAATGTATATGTAGATCAGTTGACATGAGTATTTCTACCACCATTTCTGGGAGCAAAATTTTGAAGATATACAAATTATTATTGGAGGTACACAGAGGTGTACCCTGTGTCTATCAATATAGAGATAATGCATGAATTGACCATACTGTGAATAAATAATATAACTGGTTCCACTTTAAACAATGGATTGAATTGATATTTGAAAGTATACAAGAAATCTTATATTGATATACAATCATTCATTCCCACCAGTTTTACATCCAATGGTAATATTAGGGTTACGGTTTATCATGACAGGTGTGTGAGTTTTGCTTCAAAAATGATAATGGAAATCAAAAATAATGTCTTTGGAAAGAAGTCTCATGAAAGGAGCAGTCAAGAAACGTGGAGGAATACATGTGTTCTAAAGCAGGAAGTGATTGAAAGTAAAACAAATGCGTATAAATTTGCTAAATTGTGAATGAAATATACATACTATGATGTGCATAAACTGGACAAATAGTAATGTACCAGTGTTGAATAAAAATGAACGTCAAAATACAATTATATCCCATAGGAATCTTCTTGCATTTATGTTAAACTGGGTCAGTTACTGTAGAAATATTAGAATTTTTTTTGGTGTTATAATACAATTTATTTTAGCACTAGCATGCCACAGAATGTCGAGGAAAGAGTAATGGATTTTTAGTTATTGCACTAGTAATCTGTCATTAAATGACTATTTTGGGGAGTCTAGAAATTACATAAGGCTATGTAATATTTTTTTTATTTAGCATTCATAAAAACTTGGAATTTTGATAATATTTCTACTTTTTTATTTTTTTTATTTTTTCAGTTGTTGATCGACCTCATTTTATTTATTTATATGTGGTGCTGAGAATATAACCCAGTGCCTCACACATGCTAGCCAAGCATGTTACCACTGAGCAAGACACCCAGACCCTCCACATTTATCTTATAATCAAACACTCCTCTCCCTCTTCTTTACTCACTTTCTTCCTTATTTTCCCCCTTCTCTCTCTTCCTTTTTCATTTTCCCTCCATAGGAGTTTTTCCCTCATGTCATTACAAACAGTAATATGCTATGAAATTTACATTTAAGAATGTTTTTTTATAGTCATTCTTTTTTCTTGAGAAAATTTAATAATTATAATAACCTACAGATATATTACAATACATTTAATATACATATGTATCTATATTCATGCATATGTATTACATATGTTATATATATACATATATATTTAAAAGTACTTTGATTAGCCTGTTAGAAATAATATAGACCAAGTCTTTCTTAATTTTCAAGTCTTCCAGAATTAACAACTTACAGTGAAAATCAAATAAACATATTTAAGTAAACAGGTATCATTCTTATTTATCAATACTTATCATTTAAGTTTTTATATTACATTAAGCTGTAATATGGCATATTAACTCTTATGAATTAGTGAAATTTCATTTGAACAACCTATTATTTAAGGACCATATGCACTGACATTTTAAATGGCTTTCTCGTGATTTTAATTTCTATCATTTGCATATTTATTGCCAAATACTTATTTTATTAATTTTCATATTCATGATTGATATAAAGTCAATTGTTTAATTCTTCTTGTAAGTAGTTACTTATTACAGTACGGACAGTATTAATAATTCTACATCTTTATAAGAAAAATGGTACAAAGATATTTTCATGAAAAATTAAGAATAATTACATGCTCTAAATGTTTCATTGTTGATACATATAATAAAGAGCTTTTGATGAGTCTCTTCCCCAGGAAAACATAAAATGCAAAGATATATTTGGGTATGTATGTCCAAATAAAGATAAGGAAAAATACACATTATCAGCTAGAAACTATCAAATAAAAGATGAAAAGAACAATCCAACACATTGTACGAACTTGTCAGATGAGGTAGCCTAAGACTAGACCTGGTCCATGACAAAATATTCACTAAAAAAATGAAATAGGAAAAATATAGAAAATGGTATGAATTTTTCAAGAAGGTAGGTGGATTATCCTTTAATCTCAATATATGTTCATTTTCAAAAGCCAGTTTTCTGGTAAAATAAATTTGTGATATTTACAACTACACAAAACAAACTTTCTGCTTATCAAAATGAATGCATCTCAACTCCTTTTTAGCTGATTTCTTCCCACTCAATTTTAAACCTTTGTTTATTTATTTTTATTGGTTTTTCAAAACATTACAAAGCTCATGATATATCATCTTTCATACATTTGACTCAAATGGGTTATGAACTCCCAATTTTCCCCAAATACGAATTGCAGAATCACATCAGTTACACATTCACATTTTTACATAATGTCATATTAGTGACTGTTGTCCTCTGCTACCTTTATTATCCCCTACTATCCCCCCTCCCCTTTCATCCTATCTTCCCTCTCATCCTCATCTGCTGTTTTTCACTTCTCTCTCTTGTTCCCGCCTTTCCCCTCACAACGTCTTATATGTAATTTTGTGTCACAACGTCTTATATGTAATTTTGTGTAACAATGAGGGTCTCCTACCATTTCCATATGCTTTCCCTTGTCTCTCCCTTTCTCTCTCCCACTCGTCTTTGTTTAATATTAATCTTTTCCTCATGCTCTTCCTCCCTGTTCTATTCTTAGTTACTCTCTTTTTATCAAAGAAGACATTTGGCATTTGTTTTTTTAAGGATTGGCTAGCTTCTCTTAGCATAATCTGCTCTAATGCCATCCATTTCCCTGCAAATTCTATGATTTTGTCATTTTTTAGTGCTGCATCCATCCTGTATAGATGCCACATTTTTTTTATCCATTCATCTATTGAATTGCATCTAGGTTGGTTACACAGTCTAGCTATTGTGAATTGTGCCACTATGATCATTGATGTGGCAGTATCCCTTTAGTACACTCTTTAAAGATCCTCAGGGAATAGTCCGAGAAGGGCGATAGCTGGTTCAAATGGTAGATCCATTCCTAGCTTTCCCAGGAATCCCCATACTGCTTTCCATGTTGGCCTCACCAATTTGCAGTCCCACCAGCGTTGTACAAGTGTCCCCTTTTCCCCACATCCTCGTAAACACTTGTTGTTGTTTGACTTCATAATGGCTGCCAATCATACTGGAGTGAGATGGTATCTTAGGGTGGGTTTGATTTGCATTTCTCTGACTGCTAGATATGGTGAGCATTTTTTCATGTACTTGTTGATTGATTGTATGTCCTCCTCGGTGAAGTGTCTTTTCAGGTCCTTGGCCCATTTGTTGATTAGGTTATTTGTTATCTTATTGATAATTTTTTGGAATTATTTGTATATTCTGGATATTAGGGTTCTATCTGAAGTGTGAGGGGTAAAAATTTGTTTCCAGGATGTAGGCTCTCTATTTACTTCCCTTATTGTTTCTCTTGCAGAGAAAAAAAACTTTTTAGTATAAGTAAGTCTCATTTTTTTATTCTTGTTAATAACTCTTGGGCTATGGGCGTCCTATTAAGAAATTTGGAGCCCGACCCCACAGTATGTAGATCGTAGCCAACTTTTTCTTCTATGAAACGCAGTGTCTCTGATTTTATATCTAGATCCTTGATACATTTTGAGTTAAATTTTGTGCAAGGCGAGAGAACGGGATTCAGTTTCATTTTGTTGCATATGGATTTCCAATTTTCCCAGCACCATTTGTTGAAGATGCTATCCTTCCTCCACTGCATGCTTTTAGCCCCTTTATCAAATATAAGAAAGTTGTAATTTTGTGGATTGGTTTCTGTGTCCTCTCTTCTGTACCACTGGTCCACCTGCATTTTTCAGTACCAGTTCCATGCTGTTTTTGTTACTATTGCTTTGTAGTACAGTTTGAACTCTGGTATCGCTATACCTCCAGATTCACAATTCCTGCTTAGAGTTGCTTTTGCTATTCTGGGTCTTTTATTTTTCGATATGAATTTCATGATTGATTTATCTATTTCTACAAGAAACGCCGTTGGAATTTTGATTGGCATTGCATTAAACCTGTAGAGAACTTTGGGTAATATTGCCATTTTTATGATGTTAGTTCTGCCTATTCATGAACAGGGCACATGTTTCCATCTTCTGAGATCTTCTTCTATCTCTCTCTTTAGAGTTCTGTAGTTTTCATTATATAAATCTTTCACCTCTTTTGTTAGGTTGATTCCCAAGTATCTTATTTTATTTGAGGATGTTGTGAAAAGAGTGGTTTTCCTCATTTCCATTTCAGAAGTTTTTTTGCTGTTATACAGGAATGCATTTGATTTATGCGTGTTAATTATATATCCTGCCACTTTTCTGAATTCATTTATTAACTCTAGCCATTTCTTTGTAGACCTTTTTTGTGTCTGTTAAATATATTATCATGTCATCTGCAAATAGTGATACTTTAAATTCTTCTTTTCCTATTTTTATGCCTTTAATTTCTTTTGTCTGTTTAATTGCTCTGGCTAGTATTTCAAGAACTAAATTGAATAGAAGTGGTGATAGAGGGCATCCCTGTCTTGTTCCAGATTTTAGAAGGAATGCCTTCAGTTTTTTCTCCATTTAGGATGATGCTAGCCTGAGGTTTAGCATATATAGCTTTTACAAAGTTGAGGTAAGTTCCTGTTATCCCTAGTTTTTATAGAGTTTTGAACATAAATGGATGCAGAACTTTGTCAAATGCTTTTTCTGCATCTATCGAGATGATCATATGGTTCTTGTCTTTAAGTCTATTGATGTGGTGAATGGCATTTATTGATTTTCGTATATTGAACCATCCTTGCATCACAGGGATGAATCCTCCTTGATGACGGTGCACAATTATTTTGATATGCTTTTGTATTCGATTTGTCAGAATTTTATTGAGAATTTTTGCATCCAAGTTTATTAGAGATATTGGTCTGTAGTATTCTTTCTTTGAAGTGTCTTTGTCTGGTTTCGGGATCAGGGTGATGTTGGCCTCATAGAATGAATTTGGAAGAGCTCCTTCTATTTCTATTTCTTGAAAAAGCTTGAAAAATATTGGTTTTAATTATTCTTTGAAGGTTTTGTAGAAATCCGCTGTATTCCCATCCTGTCCAGGGCTTTTTTTTGGTTGGTAGTCTTTTGATTGCTTCTTCTATTTCTTCCTTTGTTATTGGCCTGTTTAAATTGTTTGTGTCTTCCTGACTCAATCTGGGCAGATCGTATGACTTAAGAAATTTATCAATATGTTCACAATATTCTATTTTATTGGAATATAGTGTTTCAAAATACTTTCTAATTATCTTCTGTATTTCTGTAGTGTCTGTTGTGATATTGCCTTTTTTATTCCATATGTTAGTAATTTGAATTGTCTTTCTTCTTCTCTTCCTTAGCGTGGCTAAGGGCCTGTTGATCTTATTTATTTTTTCAAAGAACCAACTTTTAGTTTTATCAATTTTTTCAACTTTTTTTTTTGTTTCAATTTCGTTGATTTCTGCTCTAAATTTAATTATTTCTTGTCTTCTACTACATTTGCTGTTGTTTTGCTCTTCCTTTTCTAGGTTTTTGTGGTGTAGTTTAAGTTCATTTATTTGTTGTTTTTTTCTTTTTTTGAGGAAAGAACTCCAAGAAATGAATTTCCCTCTTAAAACTGCTTTCATTGTGTCCCATAGATTCCGGTATGTTGTGTCTGTATTGTCATTTGTCTCTAAGAATTTTTTTATCTCCTTCTTTATGTCTTCTGTAACCCATTGATCATTCAGTAGCATGTTGTTCATTTTCCATGTGATGTAGGATTTTTCCTTCCTTCTTTTCTCATTGATTTCCAGTTTCATTCCATTATGATCAGATATGGTGCATGGTATAATCTCCATGCCTTTATATTTACTAAGAATTGCCCTATGGCATAATATATGGTGTATCTTTGAGTAGGATCCATGTGCTGCTGAGAAGAACATGTATCCACTTGATGATGGTTGATATATTCTATATATGTCGGTTAAGTCTAGGTTATTGATTGTGCTGTTGAGTTCTATAGTTTCTTTATTCAGTTTTTGTCTAGAGGATCTCTCTAATGCCGAGAGTGGTGTGTTGAAGTCACCCATAATTATTGTGTTGTAGTCTATTTGACTCTTGAACTTGAGGAGAGTTTGTTTTATGAACGTTGCACCTCCATTGCTTGGTGCATACAAATTGATAATTGTTTTTTTCTTGTTGGTGGATGATTCCTTTTAACAGAATATAGTGTCATTCTTTATCCCTTTTGATTAACTTAGGTTTGAAGTTGATTTTATTCCATATGAGTATGGCAAATCCTTCTTGCTTCCGAGGGCCATGTGAGTGTTATGATTTTTCCCAACCTTTTACCTTCAGCCTGTGTATGTCTTTTCCTATCATATGAGTCTCCTGAAGGCAGAATATTGTTGGATTAGTTTTTTTGATCCAGGTTACTAGCACATGTCTCTTGATTGGTGAATTTAGGCCATTAACATTTAAGGTTACAATTGAAATATGATTTGTACTTCCAGTCATGTTTATTTATTTATTATATTTTAGTTTGGATAGTTTTTACTTTTTTGGTTACTTTCCTCCCGCTTTACTGAGATACTTCCCACTGTTAGTTTTGGGCACTATTTTTTAACTCTTCTTCTTGTAGTATTTTGCACAAAATGCTTTGTAGTGCTGGTTTTCTGGCTGAGAATAGTTTTAGCTTTTGTTTATCGTGAAAGACTTTAATTTCATTGTCAAATCTGAAGCTTAATTTTGCTTTATATGGTATTCTTGGTTGGAATTCTTTTTTTTTTTTTCAGCATTTGAATTACATTGTTCCAGGATCTTTTCACTTTCAAAGTATGTGATGAAAAATCAGTTGGTAACCTAATTGGTTTACCCCTGAATGTAATCTGCCTCCTTTCTCTTATAGCTTTTAATATTCACTACTTGTTCTGTATGTTGGCTATCTTCATAATTATATGTCTTGGAGTTGGTCTATTTTGGTTTTGAATGTTTGGGGTCCTGTAGGCTTCCAGGAATTGGCAATCCAATCCATCGTTCATCTCTGGGAATTTTTATAGAATTATTTCCTTAATATGTTGTCCATTCCTTTGGTTTGAATCTCTATGCCTTCTTCTATCCTGATGACTCTTAAATTTTTTTTTATGACATCCCATATCTTTTGAATAGATTCCTGGTGAGATTTAAGCATCTTTTCTGTGTTGACTATATTCTTTTCAAGTTGATAAACTTTATCTTCATTATCTGATGTTCTGACTTCTACTTGATCTAGCCTATTTGTAATATTCTCGTTTGAGTTTTTAATTTGGTTTATATCTTCCTGCATTTCTAGGATTACTGTTTAATATTTCTTTTTAAGATCTCTATCTCCTGGTAACGCTCATTCTTTGCCATTTGAATTTGTTTGTTTAATTCATTTTCAAAATATACTTTTATTGCTTGGACTTGCTACCTCATGTCTTCTCTAATATCCCTTTCCATCTGAGTTCGGTATGCCTTGAGTTCTTTCCCTATCCCTGTTTCTGATGCTTCAAGGTCCTCCTGTAGAATTAAGTTGTCCTACATTGTTTGTACTCCTTTTTTGCCCTTGTTTTTTCATGATGTTTACGTTAATTTCCAGCTCTATTTGATTGCTGGGTTTCTGCTATTTCTTTAGATTTGTTTTGGTGTTGTATATCTCTGTTGTCTCTCCTTTGTGTTGGTAAACTATGCCTGCTAAAGTGGATTCCGCTTGGAAGTAATTCCAAAGGCCGAGCTCCAGCGATGTCACCTCTCTGCTTTGGCGGCCCCCAGGCTCCTTGCCGAGGTGTCCGAATTGGGGGGTTGGGACTTGACTGTCTCTGGTTTGTTTCAGCTCCAGGTTACTGGCAGGCGGGCGGTCTCCAGCCGCCCAATTGCGCGGTTGGTCGCCAGCAGACAGGCGGTCTCCAGCCGCCCAGTCCCGCGGGCAGCAGGTGGGCTTTCGCCAGTGGGTTGGCAATCTCTAGCCACCCAGTCTCACGCTCGGTTGCAGGCTGGTGGGCATTCCTCAGCGGCCCAGTCACTCAGGCAGTGGGTGGAATGTCACCTGCGGGCCTGCGGTCTCCAGCCGCCCAGTCACAAGGTCCTGGCTTCTAGTCATTTGGTTTCTCCTGCTTGTCCTGGTTTCTTTTTCTAGACCAGATTTCCCCTGAGTGATGCCCCTCGGCAGTTCAAACTGTACTCTGGGCCTGCCGTTTGTTGGGTGTGGAGGGTGTCTATTGGGAACCCAGACACTCTATGGTTTTAATTTTTTCTGCTTGCCCCTCCCCCAGCACTGGCTATACACGTTTTTTTATCGCCACTGATCGTAGGGGGAGTCGAAAGTCAGGTGTCTCTAGTTTTTCTGGCGTCTTTATGCAGGCTTGCTCTGATAATCCCTCCCCCGGAAAGCCTAGGTGAGATTTTATGTGAATTCCCCGCTGTATGAGAGATGAGCTGAGTAACACACACCTGTTTTACTGTTGCAATCTATTGGAGAGGGGCGGTGGTTACTTCAGATCTCAAAGATGGTGGCCGCTGGTTTCCTTGGTGGAGTTTCTTTTGTGGGGGATAGAACTATACCACTTTCTTCCCTGTCTGAATTCCCGAACTCAGCCCGGGGATCAATGGGAGCTCAGCCGGCAGGATTCCACAGAATCCGCAGCAACATTTCTCCCTGCTTGCAGGTCACTTCTCGGTGGTGCCCCACTATCTGTAACAGCAGGCCTGACTGCATGATTCAATCAGCCCAGATCTCTGATTGCACATTTGATTATTGGGAACCCCGGCACTCTATTGTTTTGATTTTTTTTTCCGCTTGCCCCTCCCTCAGCGCTGGCTAGACAGGTTTTTTTCACCGCTGATGGGAGGGGGAGTTGAAAGTCAGGTGCCTCTAGTTTTTCACTATCTTTATGCAAGCTCGCTCTGATAATCTCTCCCCCAGAAAGCCTAGGAGAGATTTGATGCAAATTCACCAAAGTATGGGAAATGAGCTGAGTAACAGCACCTGTTTTATTGTTGCAATCTGTAGGAGAGTGGCTGTCGTTACTTCAGATCACCAAGATGGTGGCCGTTGGTTTCCTTTGTGCAGTTTCCATTGTGGGGGTTAGAACTGTACCACTTCCTTCCCCATCTGAAACCCTGAACTCAGCCCAGGGCTCAGTGGGGACTCTACTGGCAGAATTCCACAGAATCTGCATCAACGTTTCTCCGTGCTTATTGATCGCATCTTGGTGGTGCCCCGCCATCTGTAGCCACTGGACGGGTCGCGCGGATCAGTCAGACAGGATCTCCGGTCGCAGAGTTGGCTAGTGTTTGAGTCTCATTTACCGGACCTCAGTGCTAGAAATCCTTCTTCTAGGTTTCAGTGCACCCCCATTTTGCTGTAAGTTCCTAACAAGATAGTTTTTTTGTCGTTCTTAGTCGTTAGTCACCTGCGCAGTGGCGCGGTACACTGGGTATGATGCTCTGTATTCGCGGCCATCTTGCAATGTCAAAATATTATGATTTGTATTCACCATTCACTGAAGTTAGTTTTCAGTATTAGGAAACAAATATGTATTTCAGGTGGATGAATATTTCTGAGAATAATCTTGTGAAAAGTTCATTATAAATCCTCATACATGAATATGAATAATTTTCGGAAGTGTATAATAAGACATATATATTTCATATTTTGAAAAATCTGGAGAGTATATATATATATATATATATATATATATACACACACACACACACACACACACACACACAAACACAAACACTGAGACATTAAAAAGTAGCAATATATATGCCAATCGAAATCCGTCATTAAATATACAACATCCACTTATCCAAAAATATACATTTTACTGAAAATGGATTTATGCATAATGTTGGTCAACTAGGAAGCTCACCCATAGGTTGAATTTTCAGTTCCAACAGAGGTTAGGAGGAGTGATCTCTTCTCACAATTTTTATCTGCCATGTCAGCCACCTCAGAAGAATGTACATGTGATACCAGGTAGGATTCTATTTGTGCATATAAAAATACATGTGCTTAATAGGCTACAGAAAAATGGAGAGAGGAATTCACATATTTGTTAATTTTAAAAACACATGGAGAACTATGTCAATAAACATTAACTATATTTATAACTTATACACAATATAATGCAAAAGGCATGTCTAACTACATACCATGCCTTCTCTGAATTGCTGGTATTTGTATTCTGTTTGGGTTACTATTCTCCATCACATAAGGATTAGTAGTCAGAGTCTAGTAGGGTATGGGTTAGTGTCAGAGATTCAGTATTTCGAATGGAAAACAGGAAAGTAAACCCAATGTGTTTGCAAATATGTGCTACACAAAAATCTTCCCACTCACATTAAAAACAATCTCTTGATATTACCCTCGCTGGAAGAAATACACAATTAGAGGATAAGAGTTAGAAAATCTGTGAATACATACCCGGAATGGAATATGCTCAGGAGTTCACAACCTTGGAGGTGGTAGATGAGTTTCCAAAAGTAAAAGACAAGGTAAACACTCCACAACATGGAGCTCTGAAGGCGTAAAGACTTATTGAGATACTGCCTCTGAGTTGGGACACTTAAAATGTATGTTGTTGTCGGTAGCTTTAGCATCGTATGTAGTGAGACCATCAAAACTGGATCAACATCAATGTGACCTGGAGGACATGGTATCTTATTTTCCAATGAAAATGAGGCAGCAGTGCTGAATTCTCACTTTGTGGGAAAACTGTGGCAACTGGGGGACAAGTGTCTCTCCGTGTGGACTGTGAAGCCATTTGGTCATACTCTACTTTTCGTGGTGATTCTTGCTGCTGCACTGGGAGTTTGGTATTGGCTTCATGAAATACAAGGAGTTCAACTGGGACACAGTGCTGGAGGGAGTTCTGTCACGTGTGGTGGGACAGGGTCTCCAGGAGAATGCACCAACCAGGCTTATGTCCAACATAGCTTGCCCCCTTGACCATATCAACCTGATTCTGAACATTGCCCAGAAACCTATCCATATAACAAGATGCCTTTACATATAAGGGTCTGCTGGCTGCATCATGTCAGTCACAAGCCATTTGAAAGCCAATGGCCAATCCACATAAAACCACCAGAGATATATTATCTCACACCTACCCAACATTGCTCTAGGCCCACTACTCAGCAGGTTCCAACTTACTGGCATCTCTGTTCTACACCATTTTTGTGAAACCCAGTCAATCAAGGCACTTTCTCGTACACTCATGATCAGCAACAGGATCTCCAATGGTTTTCCAGTGCCACCTGGTCATGGGAATTTCAAAAATTTTATGGTATTTATCGAGCCCATTTTTTAAGGTTGAAGTTGGAGGCACTGAGGGTTTCATTTAATTCAGTAACCATTAAATGGTGAGGAAGCCCATTTCAATGAAAGCTCTGGAGGACTCTCACAGGCAAGGCTTCCCATAGAGTTGCCAAATGGTCACATGAAGCCAGGCCCATTGAGGTCTACAATGTAAAATCCTTGCGTGTTTTGACTCTCAACTATGGCTGCTAATTCTTTCAGAAAAAAATTATGTGATAACCTGGCTGAGATTCCCTGTGCTCTGTGTAAAGTCTTCCTGGGCACAGATCTCAGTTTCCAAGGGTGACTCTCATGCATGGCCTCCTAAAATCCCAACAAAACTCATGGCAATACTTCTCTGAGATCAGTTCCAGAACTCAGTCTCTAAGGGGAATCACACTAGAGTTCAAGACCAGTCATATTTTCCAACAACCATACTAATAACCACAATTAAAACTGGAACACTTCCACATGGCCGTCATCTTCTTCCATATAGACACTCATTTTAACCTCTGGCTGGAGGTTTCCATGAGGGGCACAGCACAAGACAGTGTCCACAATAAGCTCCCTTGTCCCTCATTTGCTTAACGTTGGGGTGGCCTGAACACCTTCCTGTGAACCATGACTGATCAAATAGGCCTGCCGTTAATACTGCTCTGCTTCTCCAATTTGAGGACTACTGACTGTGGGGTTTAGATTCTTCATGTGAATTGGAATCATTGGAATCACCTATGGGCTAGCCTCTGAAGGGCTTTGAACAACTCATTTGACCCAAAGGCACCCTATTCTCACTTGATAGAGGTCAGGAACCTTACAGAGGTAGGGAGAGTCTTCATCCACAAGGACTGCTCTTTTGGCCATTTTGGTTTTGGATGAACACGTGGGATGTATAAGGTGCTGAGTATCTAACCACAGCCTCACACAGGGCCAAGAGGCTGTTTCAGAAACATCCATTTCCAAAGCAATTAAGCAAAGAGCCACAGGTGATGCCCATTCATTTCCATTTGAAAACTGTTTTCTTCAGGCTTCACAAATGAGTGTCCTGAGGTAAAGACCTTCCTGAAATTCAGGGCAACAGAACAATAGGTAAGCAAAAGCCCCAAAGAAGAGTTTCTCCACTGAGACTTTCCTGGTCCCACTGATATCTGAGTTTTCTTAGATGCTCGCCATTCCCTTCAGCTATCCAGTACATCACCATATCACAGAGCTTGGAGGTGGTACATATCTTGGACACAAAACCATGAGGCTATTCTGGAGAGTTTCCAGAATTCAGGAAGAAAACAGAAACTACTGAGAGCAGATGTTGCCCTTCAATAAGAAAAGCTGCGGTCCATTTGTAATTTGGGCAGGATGAATGCTTGGAAGCTTTCTACTAGACAGGACACATCCATTGATGCATTCTCTTTTCTAATGTCTACAACCACGGACAGAGTGGGATACACAGACATAGAAGCACTCGCCTTGTCAAATGACTTACTGGAAACAGTCCACACCAATCCAAACAAAGAGCCTTTCCTACCTATTCTCAGAACATGAGACAAAACCACAAACCCACACACACACACTCAAAGGCACCTCCTTTGCTCAAGTAAGTCTGTGACTATCCAGAGTGTCCTCGGAATGGTGGGCCATTGTATGTTCCCACAAAATGGCTTGTCCTGTATCAGATCTGGTCTCCTTGGCCAACACTTTGAAGTTGTTAGGAGCCATGGGTGAGCCACTACCTGCTTTCCCAGGAAAAGCTCCTCTTCAGAGCTTTCCTGTCATTTGGCCATCGTCACATCAGTAGGTACTAAGAAAGACTGACTCTGTTCTTGGTAAATCAAAACAAGTGAGACCACTGGGACTGGGACTGTGACTGGCTCTTGGTGCCTGTCTTCCAGGATCAAACGTCCAGAGAGTTCCATCACCAAGGCAGTGAGGTGAGGTCATTTCCTTCAGGAACTGAATGAGGTCACTGACTTGGCAACCACTTTGTCCTAACAGTTACTTCTAAGGGTCCCATGAGATGGAGGCTGTCCCTACTTCCTGTCACACTTTCACAGTTAGAATGGTATACCAACCATAGGTACCTGAGAACAGCTCTCCACATAGGCCTGGTTTGGTCCATCTTCTCTACATTATGAAGGTAGAGGCTGATTCAGACACATCCCTTCATCCTGACCAGATAGTTTTCCATGGAAGATGTCTTTTGCTCTCTCAGGTCCTTCATAGCTTCCTATATCATCTCAGGGGATAATTTCTGCATATACCTTTGATGTTCTCAGCAGGTGGAAGATCCCCTACATTCCTGTATTGTAAGACCAACTCTGTCCCTCCTCTTCTGTAAAGTTAGATTGAGGGAAAAGTGTATGTTTAGGGTTAATAAAATGTTTGATTTGCGTTAGGAATCTTTCTGCCGGATGAATAATGGTATTGGGAGCCTGTGATATTTACAAGAATATATAGGTAAAATATAAGTATAAAAACAGAAATCTAGGTAAGATTTGAAGCCAGAAGGGAACTGGGCCTTTGAGTGGGATACTTAGGTTTGAATTATGTTCTGCACATGTTTCTCAGATAAATTGATATACAATGGCATAGGACCTTATACCTTAGATGATTGATTGTCGAAGAGAACATCGAGTCAAAAAACTATAGTCAGTAGCATTAGGAAGATAGTCAGTAGGTTTAGAAAGAAGAGTGAGTATATGATTTGGACCAAAAGTTCTTTAGCAATAGAGTTTTGGGTAGAGAGTGAATGTAAATGTCAGCATATGTGAAGTGTCAGTCACAATGATGAACTGGGGGAAATATGTATGAAAGCAGGTATCAATAAAGATATTACCAAATCAGGCAAAGTATGAAGTGAGTGATAGGATTAGACATTTTCAACATGGTTGAGGTTGAATATATAATCTTAGGAAGAAACAAATATGTAGTCACCAATTTGATTTACATTTGAGAGCATTAGGCAACATGGACTTGGTTCTTTTTAGTAATCCATGCTCCCTTGGCATTTAGGCTTTGATACAATCATGAGTGTGACCTTCGCTTTTTGTGTCCAGAATATTCCTGTGATAAAATCTATATATAGATAAGGTGACATGAGTATTTCTTCCACCATTTCTGGGAGCAATATTTTGAAGACGTATAAATTAGTATTGAAAGGACAAAGAGGAGTACACTGTATCTATTAATATAGAGATAATGCATTAATAGACAATACTGTGAATAAAAAACATAACTGGTTCCAACTTTAAATAATGGATTGAATTGAATAGTGAACATATAGAGGAAATCTTATATTGATATACAATTATTCATTCCAACCAGTTATACATCTAATGTTAATATTAATGTTATGGTTCATCATGAAGAGTGTGTGAGTTTAGCTTCGAAATTGATTATGGAAATTGAAAATAATGTATTTGGAAAGAAGTCTCATGAAAAGACCAGTCAAGTAACATGGAGGAATACATGTGTTCTGAAGCAAGAAGTGTTTGAAAGTGAAACAAATTCCTATATATTTGTAAACTTGTGGAAGAAATACATATCCTATGATGTGCAAAAACTGAAGAAATAGTAATGTACCAGTGTTGGATTAAAATGAAGGTCAATATAGACATCATGTCCCATAGGAATCTACTGGCATTGATGTTAAACTGGGTCAGTTACTGTCAAAATATTAGGATTTGTAAACACCATTGATTGAAATTAGTTTTCAGTACTGGGAAACAAATATGTATTTCAGGTGGATGAATATTTCTGAGAATTATCTTCTGAAAAGTTGATTATAAATCCATATACATGAACATGAATGAATTTACAGAGTGTGTATAAGTCACATACATTTCATATCTTGAGAAATCTGGAATATATATATATATATATTTTTTTTTAAATAAACACAAAAATACATTAAAAAGTATCAATATATATGCTAATTGTAATTCATCATGTAATATACATCATTCACAGATGCAAAAATATTTATTATACTGAACATAGATTTATGTATAATATTGTTCTACTGGGAAGCTCACACATAGTTTGAATTTTCAGTTCCCACAGGGTTTAGGAGGACTGATCTCTTCTCACAATTTGTATCTGCCAATTCAGCCAACTCATGAAAATGTACGTGTGACACCAGGTATGATTCTGTATGTGCATATAAAAATACATTTGCTGAGTAGGCTACAGAGAAAGGGAGTCAGGAATTCACATATTTGTGAACTTTAAAAACACATGGAGGACTATTTCAATTAAAAATTGAGTAGATTTATAACACCTACCCTTAAACATGCAAAAGGGAAGTCCAACTGTACACCATGCCTCCTCTGAACTGCTTGTATTTTCATTCTGTTTTGGTATTATTCTTCATCATATTAGGATTAGTAGTCAGAGTATAGTAGGGTATGAGTTACTGTCAGGGATTCAGTATTTCGAATGGAAAACTGGAAATGGATCAATGTTTATGCAAATTAGTCTTACACAAAAATTTTTCCACTCTCATTTAGAACAATAACTTGACATTACCTTCACCCCAAGTAAGACACAATTAGAGAAAAAGAGTTAGAAAATCTTTGAATTCATACCTGAAATGAAAACTGCTCCGGATTTCACAACCTTGGAGATGGTAGAGGAGTTTCCAAAAGTAAGGGACTATGTAAAAACTCCACAAACATGAAGATTTGCCAGCCTAAAGACGTCTGGAGAAACTGCCTCTAAGATGGACAGTTGAAATATATGTAGTTTTCAGGAGCTTTAGCTTTTTTTCTAGTAAGACCATCAAAGCTCTTTATGCATCTCTGTGACCTGGAGGACATGGTTTATAATTTTCCAATGAACATGAAGCAGCAGTACTGAATTCTCTCTTTGTAGGTAAACTATGGCCACTGGGGGCTATGTGTCTCCCCATGTGGACTGTGAAGCCATTTCATCATCCTCCACTTTTTATAATGTCTCCTGCTGCACTCAGAGTTTTGTATTTGCTTCATGAAATACAAGGAGTTTAACTTGACCACAGTGCTGGAGGGAGTTCTGTCACATGTGGTGGGTCAGGGTCTGCAGGAGAATGCACCAACAGGGCTTGTATACCACATAGGTTGCTTCCGTGACCATAGCAACCTGATTCTGAACATTGCCCTTAAACCTCTCCATATAACATGATGCGTTTACATACAATGTTCTGCTGGCTGCACCATGTCAGTCACAAGCCATTTGAAAGACAATGGCAGATCCACATGACCCCACCACAGATGTTTTATCACACACTTAATCACCTCTGCTCTAGGCCCACTATTCTGCAGGCTCCAAATTACTGGCATCTCTCTTCTACACCATATTCATGAAAACCTGTTAATCAAGTCACTGTCTGGTACACTCATGATCAGCAACAGGACATCCAAAGGTTCTTCAGTGCCACCTGGTCATTGGAATTTCAAAAATTTCATGGTATTTATCTAGCCAATTTTCAAGGATGAAGTTGGAGGCACTGTTTATTTCAATTCATTCAGGAATCATTCAATGTTGAGGAAGATCATTTCAATGAAAGCTCTGGAGAACTCTCACAGGCAAGGCTTCCCAAAGAGTGGCCAAAAGGTCACATGAAGCCACGCCCATTGTGGTCTAAAATTGAGGTCCATGTGTGTTTTGACTATCAAATATGGCTGCCAAGTCTTTCAGAATTAAATCATGAGATATCCTGTCTGAGATTCCCAGTGTTCTGTGGAAAGCCACCGTGGGCATAGATCTCAGTTTCCAAGGGCGACTCTCATGCGTGGCCTCTTAAAATCCC
Source organism: Callospermophilus lateralis (assembly GCF_048772815.1). Classification (NCBI taxonomy): domain Eukaryota; kingdom Metazoa; phylum Chordata; class Mammalia; order Rodentia; family Sciuridae; genus Callospermophilus; species Callospermophilus lateralis. The sequence continues at coordinate 505,858 of NW_027511742.1, read as the reverse complement.
CACACAATTTATGGCAATTCTTCTTTGATGTGTGTTCCAGAACTCAGTCTCTAAGGGGAATGACACCAGAGTTCAAACCCAGGTGGATCCAGTCATCTCTTCCAACTGCCACAAGAATGACCACAATTAAAACCAAAATACACCCACATGGCCCTCATCTTCTTAAATATAGACATTCATCATAACCTCTGGCTGGAGGTTACCATGCAGGATGCATCCCAAGAGAGTGTCCAAAATAATGTCGCTTGCCCCTCATTTGCCTAAAGTCAGGGTGACATGGACACCCTTCCTGTGAACCAGGAGTGATCAAATAGGCCTGCCATTAATACTGCTCTCCTTCTCCAATTTGAGGCCTACTGACTCTCAGGTATAGATTCTTTACGTGATATGGAATCTTGAGAAAACACAAGCACCTCTGCAGGGATTTGAAGAACTCACTTGACCTAAAGGATTCCTATTCACACTTGATGGAGGTAAAGAACCTAACAGAGGAAGGCAAGAGACTCATCCACAATGAGTGATTTTTTGCCATTTTGGTTTTGATTGCACACATGGAATCTATCTTTAGATCTATCATGTGCTGAGAATCTAAGCCACAACCTCACACAGGCCCAAGAGGCTGATTCGGACACATCCCTTTTCAAAGCAATTAAGCAAAGAGCCACATGTTATGCCCATTTATTTCCATTTGAAAACAGTTTTCTTCAGGCTTCACAAAGGGGTGGCCTGAGGCAAAGACCTTCTTGACATTCAGGGCAACATAACCATAAGTATGCAAATGAACCAAAGCAGGGTTTCTCCACTGAGAGTTTACTGGTCACACAGATATTTGAGTTTTCTAAGATGTTCCCATTCCCTACAGCTATCAAGCACATGGCCATGTCACAGAGCTTGGAGGTGGTACATATCTTGGACTCAAAACCATGGGCCTATTCTTGAGGTTTGCCGGAATTCAGGAAGAAAACAGGAACTTAGAAAGTTAGCAGGTGTTTCCCATGCATAAGGCGAGCCACAGTCCATTCCTAAATCGGGCAGGAAGAATGCTGGGAAGCATTCTACTAGACAGGACACATCCTTGATGCATTCTCTTTTCTAATGTCTACAACCACGGACAGAGTGGGAAACACAGACATAGAAGCATTCGCCTTGTCTGACGACTTACTAGAAACAGTCCACTCCAATCCAAACAAACCGCCTTTCCTACCTATTCTCAGAACATGAGACAAAACCACAAACTCACACCCACACCCACAAAGGCACCTCCTTAACTCAAGTAGGTCTGTGAATATCCAGAGTGTCCTCTGACTGGTGGACCATACTATGTTCCCCTGAAATGGCCTGACCTGTGTCAGATCTGGTCTCCTTGGCTAACTCTGTGAAGGTGTCAGGAGCCAGACGTGAGCCACTACCTGCTTTCTCAGAAACGGCTCCTCTTCAAAGCTTTCCTGGCATTTGGCCATCCTCACATCAGTAGTTACCAAGAAAGACTGACTCTGTCTTTGGTAAATCTAAACAAGTGTGACCACTGGGACTGGGACTGGGACTGGCTATGGTTGACTGGCTTCATGAATCCCAAGTTCAGAGATTTTAATCACCAAGGAAGTGAAGTGAGGTCACTTCCTTCAGGAACTGAATGAGGTTACTGCCTTGGCAACCACTTTGTCCTACCAGTGGCTTCCAAGTGTCACATGAGAAGGAGGCTGCCCCTACTTCCTGTTACACTTTCACAAGATAGAACGGTATATCAGTCATAGGAGCCCTGGAACAGCTACCCACACAGGCTGGGTTTGGTCCATTTTCTCTACATTAAGAAGAGAGAGGCTGATTCAGTCAGAACCCTTCATCCTGACCAGGTTGTTTGCCATTAAAGATGACTTTTGCTCTCTCAGGTATTTTATAGCTGCCTTCATGTTCTTCAGAGATCATTTATGCATGTACCTTTGAGGTTTTCATCAGGTGAAATATCTCATACATTCCTGTGTTTTAAGACCAACTCTATCCCTGCTCTTCCGTAAAGTTAGATTGATGGAACAGTGAATGGTTAAGGTTAACAACATGTTTGATTTGGGTTAGAAATTATTCTGCGGCATGAATGATGGTATTTGGAACCTAAAATATTTAAAAGAATATAGAGGTGAAATATAATTATGAAAACAGAAATCTAGTTTATATTCGAAGCCCAGAATGGCATTGGGACCTTGACTGGGATAATTAGCATTGAATTACGTTATGCACAGATGTCTAAGATGAATCTATAATCAATGGCATAGGATCTTCTACCTTGGATGATTGAATGTACAAGAGAAAATCCAGTAAAACAGGGATAGTCAGTAGGATTAGGAAGATAGTCGGTAGGTATAGGAAGAAGAGTGAGTATAGTATTTGGAACAAAAGTTCTTTAGCAATAGGGTTTTGGTTAGAGAGTGAATATATTTGTCAGAACATGTGAAGAGTCAATCACAATGATGAACTTGGGAAATATGTAGAAAAGCAGATATCAATAGAGACATTACAAAATCAGGCAAACTATAAAGTGATAGGATTAGACATTTTCAAAGGGTTCAGGTTGAATATATAATCTTAGGAAGAAACACATATGTAGTCACGAATAGGATTGACATTTTAGAGAATTAGGCAATGTGGACATGGATGTTTTTAGTAATCCATGCTCACTTTCCATTTAGGCTTTGGTACAATAATAAGTGTGACCTTTGCATTTGGTGCCCAGAATATTACAGTAATAAAATGTATATGTAGATCAGGTGACATGCGTATTTCTTCCACCATTTGTGGGAGCAATATTGTGAAGACGAATAAATTAGTATTGGGGGTACAAAGAGGTGTATGCTGTGTCTACGAATATAGAGATAATGCATACATAGATCATACTGGGAAAAAATATAACTGGTTCCACTTAAATAATGGATTGAATTGATATCTGAAAATATATAGGAAATCTTATATTGATATACAATCATTCGTTCCAAAGAGTTATACATCTAATGGTAATCTTAGAGTTATGGTTCATAATGAAGGGTGTGTGAGTTTTGTTTCAAAAGTGATTATGGAAATAGAAAATAATGTGTTTGGAAAGAAGTCTCATGAGAAGACCAGTCAAGAACCATGGAGGAATACATGTGTTCTGAAGCAGAAAGTGATTGAAAGTGAAACAAATGCCTATAAACTTCCTAACTTGTGGAATAAATATATATCCTATTATGTGCATAAACTGAAGAAATAGTAATGTAACAGTGTTTAATAAAAATGAACTTCAAAATACACATCATGTTCCATAGGAATCTACTTGCATTGATGTAAACTAGGTCAGTTACTGTAGAATGGAAAATTGCAAAATAAATCCAATCTGGAATGGGAAATTCTCAGGAGTTCACAACCTTGGATGTGGTGGAGGAGTTTCCCAAAGTAAGGGACATTGTAAACACAACCCAAACATGGAGCTCTGCTGCCCTAAAGACTTCTTGAGAAACTGGCTAAGAGGTTGGGCAATTAAATTTATATTGTTGTCTGGAGCTATAGCTTCTTTTGTAGTGAGACCATCAAAGCTGGGTGTGCATCTATGTGACCTGGAGGACATGGTATCTTATTTTATAATGAACATATGGCAGCAGTACTGAATTCCCTCTTTGTAGGTAAACTGTGGCCACTGGGGGCTAAGTGTCTCCCCATGTGGACTGTGAAGCCATTTGTTCATTCTCCATTATCATGGTGTTTCTTGCTGCTGCACTGGGAGTTTGGTATTTGCTTAACTAAATACAAGGAGTTCAACGGGGACAAGTGGTGGTGGCTACCCCTACTTCATGTGACACTTTCACAAGTTAGAATGGTATATCAACCATAGGCACCTAGGAACAGCTCTCCACACAGGCCTTGTTTGGTCCTTCATATCTGCCTACATCTTCTCCAGGGGTCATATCTGCATGGACCTTTGAGGTTCTCAGCAGGTGGAAGATCCCCTATATTCCTGTATTGTAAGACCAACTCTGTCCTGCTCTTCTGTAAAGTTAGATTGAGGGAACAGTGTATGGTTAGCATTAATAACTTGTTCAATTTGGGTTAGGAATTATTCTGAGGGATGAATAATGATATTGGGAATCTGCTATATTTATAAGAACATAGAGGTGAAATATATGTATGAAAACAGAAATCTAGGTAAGATTTGAAGCCCAGAAGGGAATTGGGCCCTTGATTGGGATACTTAGCATTGAATTACCATCAGCAGAGATTTCTTGGATAAATCAATATACAATGGCATAAGACTTTGTACCTTGGATGATTGAATTTAGAAGGGAACATCAACTCCAAAAGGGATAGTCGGTAAGATTAGAAAGATAGTCGGTAGTTTTCGGAAGAAGTGTGAGTATAGAATTCGGAAAAAAAAAATTTTTAGCAACAGGGTTTCGATTAGAGAGTGAATGCCAATGTCAGCACATGTGAAGAGTCATTCACAATGATGAACTAGGGAAAAAATGTAGGAAAGCAAATATCAAGGAAGACAATAGGAAATTAGGCAAAGTACAAAGTGATTGTTAGGATTACACATTTTCAACAGGATTGAGTTTGAATACATAATCTTAGGAAGAAACAAATATGTAGTCACCAAAGAATGACATTTGAGAGCATTAGGCAACCTGGACATGGATGTTTTTAGTAATCCATGTTCACTTTCCATTTAGGCTTTGTAAAATCATAAGTGTGACCTTTGCAGTTTTGTCAAGAATATTACTGTGATAAAATGTATATGTAGATCAGGTGACATGAGTATTTCTTCCACCATTTCCGGGAGCAATATTGAGAAGACGTATAAATTAGTATTGGGGGTACAAAGATGTGTACGTTGTGTCTGTGAATAGAGAGATAATGCATGAATAGACCATACTGTGAATAAATAATATAACTGGTTCCACTTTAAATAATTCATTTAATTGATATCTGAAAATATACAGGAAATCTAATATTGATATACAATCATTCATTCCAACCAGTTATACATCTAATGGTAATATTAGGTTATGGTTTATCATGAAGGGTGTGTGAGATTTTCTTCAAAAGGATTATTGAAATCGAAAATAATGTGTTTGGAAAGAAGTCTCAAAAAATTCCAGTCAAGAAACCTGGAGTAATACATGTGTTCTAAAGCAGGAAGGGATTTAAAGTGAACCAAATGCCTCTAAATTTGTGAACTTGTGGATGAAATATATATGCTATGATGGGCTAAACATGAAGAAATAGTAATGTAGCAGTGTTGAATAGAAATGAAGTTCAAAATAGACATCATGTCCCATAGGAATCTACTTGCATTGATGTTAAGCTGGGTCAGTTAATGTAGAAATGTTAGGATTTGTATGAACCATTAACTGAAGTCAGATTTCAGTAATGGTAAACAAATATGTATTCAAGGTGGATGAATATTTCTGAGAATAATCTTCTGAAAAGTTGATTATAAATCCACATACATGAACATGAATGAATTTAGGGAGTGTATATAATACACATATATTTCATATTTTAAAAAACTTGGAGAGTCACACACACACACACACACACACACAGACACACGCACAGACATTAAAAGTAGCAATATATATGCCAATCCCATTTCATCATGAAATATATATAATCCACATATCGAAAAATATTCATTTTGCTTAACATGGATTCATGTATAATGTTGTTCTACTAGGAAGCTGACATAGGTTGAATTTTCAGTTCCAACAGCGTTTAGGAGGAATGATCTCTACTCACAAATTTTATCTTCCAAGTCAGTAGCCTCAAAAGAAATTATGTGTGATACCAGGTAGGATTCTATATGTGCGTATAAAAACACATGTGCTGAATAGGCTGCAGAGAAAAGGAGACAGGAAGTCACATATTTGTTACCTTTAAAAACACATGTAGAACTATTTCAATTAAAAATTGACAATTTTTATAATATCTACCCTTTATCATGCAAAAGGCAAGACCTAGTATACACCATGCCTCCTCTGAACTGCTTGTATTTCTATTCTCTTTGGGTTATTTTTCTTCACCATATTAGGATTAATCGTCAAAGTCTAGTAGGGTATGGGATAGTGTCAGAGATTCAGTATTTTGGATGGAGAATAGGAAAATGAATCCAATGTGTACGTAAACATATGCTACAAAAAAATCTTCCAACTCTCATCAAGAACAATGTCTTGTCATTACCTTCGACCCTAGTAAAACACAATTAGAGGAGAAGAGTTAGAAAATCTGTGAATTCATATGTGGAATAAAATATACTCAGTAGTTCAAAAAATTGGAGGTGGTAAAGGAGTTTCCAAAAGTAAGGGAAAGGTTAAACAGTCCACACACATGGAGCTCTGCTGGCCTAAAGACATCTTGAGAAAGTCCCTCTGAGGTTGGGCACTTGAAATATATTTTGTTGTATGGAGCTTTAGCTTCCTTTGTAGTGAGACCATCAAAGATGGGTCTGCATCTATGTGACCTGGAGGACATGGTTTCTTCTTTTCCAATGAACATGAGACCGTAGTGCTGAATTCTCTCCTCCTAAGTAAACTGTGGACACTGGAACCTAAGTGTCTCCCCGTGTGAACTGTGAAGCCATTTGGTCATCCTCCACTTTTCGTGGTGTTTCTTGCTGCTACACTGGGAGTTTGGTATTTGCATCACGAAATACAAGAAGTTCAACTGGGACACAGTGCTGGAGGGAGTTCTGTCACGTGTGTATGGTCAGGGTCTGCAGGAGAATGCACCATCCAATATTCTATCTCTCATAGATTGCCCCAGTGTCCATAGCAACCTGATTTTGAACATTTACCTGAAACCAAACCATATAACAATTTGCCTTTACATATAAGGGTCTGCTGGCTGCACCTTGTGAGTCACAAGCCATTCTATATAAATGCCACATTTTTAATCCATTCATCTATTGAAGGGAATCTAGGTTGGTTCCACAGCCTTGCAATTGTGAATTGTGCTGCTATGAACATCGATTTATCAGTATCTCTGTAGCATGCTCTTTTTAGGTCTTTAGGGAATAGACCGAGAAGAGGAATAGGTCAAATGGTGGTTCCATTCCCAGCTTTCCAAGAAATCTCCATACTGCTTTCCAAATTGGCTGCACCAATTTGCAGTCCCACCAGCAATGTACAGGTGTGCCCTTTTCCCCACATCCTCGACAGCACATGTTGGCGTTTGACTTCATAATGGCTGCCGATCTTACTGCAGGGAGATGGTATCTTAGGGTGGGTTTGTTTTGCTTTTCTCTGACTGCTAGAGATGGTGAACATTTTTTCATGTACTTATTGATTGATTGTATGTCCTCCTCTGAGAAGTGACTGTTCAGGTCATTGGCCCATTTGTTGATTGGGTTATTCGTTTTCTTATTGTTTAATTTTTTTGAGTTCTTTGTATACTCTGGATATTAGGGCTCTATCTGAAGTGTGAGGAGTAAAGATTTGTTCCAAGGATGTAGGCTCCCTATTTACCTCTCTTATTGTTTCTTTTGCTTAGAAAAATGTATTTAATTTGAGTAAGTCCCATTTGTTGATTCTAGGGATTAACTCTTGTGCTATGGGTGTCCTATTGAGAAATTTGGAGCCCGACCCCACAGTATGTAGATCGTGGCAAAAGTTTTCTTCTACCAGATGCAGTGGCTGTGATTTGATATCAACCTCCTAGATCTATTTTGAGTTAACTCTTGTGCATGGCGAGAGGAGGGGATTCAGTTTCATTTTGTTACATATGGAATTCCAGTTTTCCCAGCACCATTTGTTGAAGATGCTATCCTTCCTCCATTGCATACTTTTAGTGCCTTTATCAAATATAAGATAGCTGTAGTTTTGTGGATTTGTTTCTGTGTCCTCTATTCTGTACCACTGGTCCACCCGCCTGTTTTGGCACCAGTACCATGCTATTGTTGTTACTATTGATCTGTAGTATAGTTTGAGGTCTGGTATCGGTATACTGCCTGATTCACACATCCTGCTTAGAGCTGTTTTTGCAATTCTGGGTCTTTTATTTTTCCATAAGAATTTCATAATTGTTTTATCTATTTCTACAAGAAATGACGTTGGGATTTTGATTGGCATTGCATTAAACCTATAGAGAACTTTTGGTAATATAGTCATTTTGATGATGTTAGTTATGCTTATCCATGAACAGGGTATATTTTTCCATCTTCTAAGATTTTCTTCTATTTCTCTCTTTAGGGTCTGTAGTTTTCATTGTATAAGTCTTTCAACTCTTTTGTTAGGTTGATTCCCAAGTATTTTATTTATTTTTTTGAGGATATTGTGAATGGAGTGATTGTCCTCATTTCCATTTCAGAGGATTTGTCGCTGATATACAAAAATGCCTTTGATTTATGCGTGGTGATTTAATATCCTGCCACTTTGCTGAATTCATTTATTACCTCTAATAGTTTCTTTGTAGACCCTTTTGGGTCTGCTAGGTATAGAATCATGTCTTTTGCAAATAGCGATAATTGGAGTTCTTCTTTTCCTATTTTTATGCCTTTAATTTCTTTAGTCTTTCTAATTACTCTGGCCAGTGTTTCGATAACTATGTTGAACAGAAGGGGTGAGAGAGGGCATCATTGTCTTGCTCCAGATTTTAGGGGGAATGCCTTCAATTGTTCTCCATTCAGAATGATGCTAGCCTGAGGCTTAGCATAGATTGCTTTTACAATATTGAGGTATGATCCTGTTATCCCTAGTTTTTCTAGTGTTTTGAACGTAAAGTGATGCTGTACCTTGTCGAATGCTTTTTCCGCATCTCTCGAGATGATCATATGGTTCTTATTTTTAAGTCTATTGATGTGATGAATAGCATTTATTGATTTCCGTATATTGTACCAGCCTTGCATCCCAGGAATGAATCCTACTTGATCATGGTGCACATTTTTTTGTATATATGTTTTTGTGTCTGATTCGCCAGAATTTTTTTGAGGATTTTTGCATTTTTCCTGAAATACATTGAAAAGTATTGGTTTTTGTTCTTCTTTAAAGGTTTTGTATAATTCTGCTCTATACCCATCCGGTCCTGGGCTTTTCTTAGTTGGTAGTATTTTGATGGTTTCTTCTATTTCCTCAATTGATATTGGACTGTTTAGGTTGTCTATATCCTCCTGACTCAATCTGGGCACATCATATGACTTAAGAAATTTATCAATGCCTTCACTATATTCTATTTTATTGGAGTATATTAATTCAAAATAATTTCTGATTTTCTTCTGTATTTCTGAAGTGTCTCTTGTTATATTTCCTTTTTCATTTCATATGCTAGTAATTTGAGTTCTCTCTCTTCTTCTGTTTGTTAGCATGGCTAAGGGTCTGTCGATTTTATTTATTTTTTCAAAAAACCAATGTATTGTTTTGTCAATTTTTTCAATTGTTTCTTTTGTTTCTATTTCATTAATTTCTTCTCTGATTTTAATTATTTCTTGCCTTCTACTTCTTTTGCTGTTGTTTGCTCTTGTTTTTCTAAGATTTTGAGATGAAGTATGAGATCATTTATTTGTTGGTTTTTTCTTTTTCTAAGGATTGAACTCCAAGCAATGAATTTTCCTCTTGGAACTGCTTTCAATGTGTCCCATAGATTCCGATATATTGTGTCTGTGTTTTCATTTATCTCTAAGAATTTTTTAATTTCCTCCTTGATGTCTTCTATAACCCATTGATCATTCAGAAACCTATTGTTTATTCTCCAAGTGATGAATGATTTTTCCTTCCTTCTTTTATCGTTGATTTTTAGTTTCATTCCATTATGATCAGATAAAATGCATGGTATTATCTCTACTGCTTTTTATTGTCTAAGAATTGCCCTGTGACATAATATATGATGTATGTTTGAGAAGGATCCTTGTTCTGCTGAGAAAAAAGTGTAACTTCTTGATGATGGGTTGTATATTGTATATATGTCAATTAAGTCTAGGTTATTGGGTTATTGAGTTCTATAGTTTCCTTATTCAACTTTTGTTTGGAAGATCTGTCCAGTGGTGAGAGAGGTGTGTTCATGTCTCCCATGATTACTGTATTGTGGTCTATTAGACTCTTGAAATTGAGAAGAGTTTGTTTGATGAACAATGCTGCACCATTGTTTGGGGCATATATATTTATGATTGTTATGTCTTGTTGGTGTATGGTTCCCTTGAGTAGTATGTAGTGTCCTTCTTTATCCCTTTTGATTAACTTTGGCTTGAAATCTATTTTATTTGATATGAGTATGGACACTCCTGCTTGTTTCCGAAGTTCATAAGAGTGATATGATTTTTCCAAGTATCACCCTCAGTCTATGTATGTCTTTTCCTATAAAATGCGTCTCCTGTAGGCAGCATTTTGTTGGTTCTTGTTTTGTGATCCATTCTACTAGCCTGTGTCTCTTAATTGGTGAGTTTAAGCCATTAAGATTTTTGGTTATTATTGAGATATGGGTTGTTCTTCCAGCCATATTTGTTTATTTATGTTACTAAACATAGTTTGTTTTCCTCTTTGATTATTTTCCCCCCTTTAATGTCCTACCTCCCACTGTTGGTTTTCATTGGTATTTTCCATTTCCACTTCCTGTAATGTTTTGCCGAGGATGTTTTGAAGAGATGGTTTTCTAGCTGCAAATTCTTTTCACTTTTGTTTATCGTGGAAGGTTTTAATTTCATCTTCCATCTGAAGCTTAATTTCGCTGGATAAATGATTCTTGGTTGGAACCCATTTTCTTTCAGTGTTTGAAATATGTTATTAAAGGATCTTCTAGCTTTCAAAGCCTGTGTTGAAAGATCAGCTGTTATCTTGGTTCGTTTACCACTAACTATAATCTGCTTCCTTTCTCTTGTAGCTTTTAAAATTCTCTCCTTATTCTGTATGTTGGGTATCTTCATTACAATGTGTCTAGGTGTGGATCTCTTATGATTTTGCACGTTCGGCGTCCAGTAGACTTTTAGCATTTGGGATTTTGTCTCATTCTTCAAGTCTAGGAATTTTTCTCGTATTATTTTATTGAATAGTTTGCTCACTCCTTTGGTTTGGACCTCTATACTTTTCTGTATCCCAATGACTCTTATGTTTAGTCTCTTTATGTTATCCCATATTTCTTGCACGTTTGCTCATGGTTTCTTAACAGTCTTGCTGAGCTGTATATGTTCTTTTTGAGTTGAAATACTTTGTCTTCATTGTCTGATGTTCTATCTTCTAAGTATTCTGCTCTGATGGTAGTATTCTCAATTGAGTTTTTAAGATGGTTCATTACTTCCTGCGTTTCTAAGATTTCAGTTTGTTTTTTTTTTTTAACCTCTATCTCCCTGTATAGTTGATCTTTGCTACTTGGATTTTTTTATGTAATTCATTGTCGAAGTGATCTTTCATTGTCTGATTTTTGCTGTCTAATGTCTTCCTTGAGATTCCAGATCACCTGAAACATGTATATCCTGAATTCTTTATCTGACATTCCATATGCTGCATCTATTACCTCTTCTAAAGTTGAGTTGACCTGCATTGCTTGTGGTCCTTTCTTTCCTTGTCTTTTCATACAGCTTGCATTTCTTTCTGCTTGGTGAAACTGTTGTGTTTTTGAAATTTTCCCCCTATATATTTATATTGCTCTTGTATAGTGGAAAAGTCTCCATTGCAGGTGCGGTTGGCGGCTGTGCTGCTTCTCCAATTGGGGTGATCTGTCTACCATGCTGACCGGCCGCTGGGCCTTTTCTGCCGGTCGGTCGTACGTCTGCCTACCTTGCAGGCATGGGTGTCGGCTCTGCTCTGTCCCTACTCCAATTGGGTTGACGTGACTACCACGCTGGTGGGTCGCTGGGCCTGTTCCAGGCACAGGCGGCAGCTCTGCTCTGTACCTCTGGCTTGATGACTAAGTGAGAGAGACTCAGATGTTTGTGACTCACTTTCTTTACCAGGAGACCAACTATTTCTCTCGCCGCTGGTATCGATGAAGTTATCTCCTCCACCGCTTTGTGATCACATCAGATCTCTTCCATGTTGGTATCCCATGTAAATGGCAGCATTTCATTCCGTTTTCTGGGTGACCAAAGCAACGGGTGAGTCCTGACCGGCCCTCACAAGCCCCGTCTCAATCCTGTCGCCACTGTCTATGAAGGCTCAGTTGGCATTTACCTCTACAGTATTCAGCAGGACCCAGACCAAGAAACAGTTTCCGCAGGTTCTTTAGCCCTGGGCCAGAGCAGTTCCAGGACTCAGAATTCAGCCGCTCCGGGCTCGGTGTATGTTCTGATAGGAGCAGGATCCAAGAAGCAATTTTCGTGGGTTCTTTAGCACTGACCCTGAGTAATTTGTCTGCAAGATGAAGGCGAATGGCAGCCTGAAATTACCTATTCTGTATCTGAATGAGCTGTGATCAGTCGAAAACAGGGATGGTGACGTCAACTCTCCAAGATGGTGACCGGATCTTCCTCTGTGGTCTCACTGGTGTGGAAAACCGAATTGGACCGCTTCCTTCCCCCATTTCAAACCAGAATTCAGCACTGAGCACAGTGATTGCACAGATGGCAGGACCCCGCATAATCCAGAGACTGTATCTTTGTGTTGCTCTCTCGTCGTTTCCCAGCGCGCATTGCAGACACTGGCCGTGGGGCGATTTGCTAAATAAGCAGCGTGACGCTCCGTGAGGACAAATCGCTGGCGTTTGAGTCCCCGTAGCTGGTCCTTGTGCAATGGAAATCCTTCCTGTAGGTTTTGGAGCACACCAATTTTCCTGCAAATTTCTAATAAGATAGATTTTAGCCATTCTAACTCGTCCTTCTCCTGCAAAGTGACGCGGTACAGGGGGGTAATGAACTCTCATCGCCTACATAATATGATCCCCTGAAGTTAGTTTTCAGTACTAGGAAACAAACATGTATTTCAGGTGGAAAAATATTTCTGAGAATAATCTTCTCAAACGTTGATTATAAATCCAAATACATGAATATGAATGAATTTAGTTAGTGTATAATAAGACACATATATTTTATATTTTGAATAATCAGCAGAGTGAATATATATATATATACACACACACACACACACACACACACACACACACACACACGTAAATACAGACATTACAAAGTAGCATTATGTATGACAATCGAAATTCACCATGAAATATATATCATCCACAGATCCAAAAATATTGATTTTTCTAAATATGGATTTATGTTGTTCAACTAGGAAGCTCACCCATAGGTTGAATTTTCAGTTCCAACAGCATTTAGAAGAAGTGTTTTCTTCTAACAATTTGTATTTGCAAAGTCAGTTACCTCACAAATATGTACGTGTGATACCATGTAGTATTCTATATGTGCATATAAAAATGCATGTGCTGAATAGGCTACAGAGAAAAGGAGACAGGAATTCACATATTTGTTAAATTTAAAAACACATAGAGAACTATTTTAACTACAAATTGACAAGATTTATAACACCAACACTTTATCATGCAAAAGGAAAGTACAACTATACACCATGCCTCCTCTGAACTGGTTGTATTTCTATTCTGTGTGGGTTATTTTACTCCATCATATTAGGATTCGTATTCAGAGTCTAGTAGGTTATGGGTTAGTGTCAGGGATTCAGTATTTCGAATTGAAAATAGGAAAATAAATTCAATATTTATGCAAATATGTGCTACAAAAAAATGTTCCCACTCTCATCCAGAACAATGCCTTGACATCATCTTCGCTTAAAGTAAGACACAATTAGAGGACATGATTTACAAAAATCTGTGAATACATATCTGCAATGGAATATGCTCAGGAGTTCATATACTTGGAGGTGGTATAGGAGTTTCCAAAAGTAAGGGACAGGGTAAACACTCCACAAACATGGAGCTCTGCTGGCCTAAAGACTTTTGAGAAACTGCCTCTGAGTTTGGGCACTTGAAATATATGTTGCTGTCAGGAGATTTAGCTTCCATTCTAGTTAGACCATCATAACTGGGTCTGCATCTATGTGACCTGGAGGACATTGTTTCTTATTTCCCAATGAACATGAGGCACCAGTGCTGAATTTTCTCTTTGTAGGTAAACTGTAGCCACTGCACGCTAAGTGTCTCCTCGTGTTTACTGTAAAGCCATTTTTTCATCCTCCACTTTTTGTGGTGTTTCTTGCTGCTGCACTGGGAGTTTGGTATTTGTTTCTTGAAATACAAGGAGTTCCACTGGAACAAAGTGCTGGAGGGAATTCTGTCACATGTGGTGGGTCAGGGTCTGCAGGAGAATGCACCAAGCAAGCTTCTTTCCCACAGAGCTTGCCCCATTGACCATAGCAACCTGATTCTGAACATTGCCCTGAAACCTCTCCATATAACAAGATGTTTTTACATACAATGGTCTGCTGGATGCAAAATGTCAGTCACAAGCCATTTGGAAGCCAATGGCAGATAAACATGACCTCAACACAGATGTTATTTCAGGCACCTCCCCACCACTGCTAGACTGCTAGAGAACTTCTAGTCAAAAAGGGATAGTTGGAATTATTAGAAAGATATTCAGTTTCAGAAAGAAGAGTGAGTATAGGTTTTGGACAAAAAGTTCTAGCAATAGGGTTTCGGATAGAGAGTGAATTTAAATGTGAGCACATGTGAAGAGTCAGTCACAATGATGAACTGGGGAAAATATGTTGGTAAGCAGATATCAATAGAGACATTAAGAAATCAGGAAAAGTATAAAGTGAGTGATAGGATTAGATGTTTTCAACAGGGTTGAGTTTGAATATATAATCTTAGGAAGAAAAAAATATGTTGTCACAAATAGGATTGACATTTGAGAACATTAGGCAACATGGACATGGAGGTTTTTAGTAATCCATGCTCACTTTCAATTTAGGCTTTGGTACAATCATAAGTTTGACCTTTGCATTTTGGGTCCCGAATATTACTATGATAAAATGTATATGTAGATTGGGTGACATAAGTATTTCTTAAACCATTTCTGGGAGAAATATTTTGAAGATGTATAAATTATTATTGGCGGTACAATGATTTGTCCTCTGTGTCTATGAATATAGAATTAATGCATGAATTGACAATACTGTGAATAAATAATATAACTGTTTCCACTTTAAATAATGGATTGAATTGATATGTGAAAATATACACAAAAACTTATATTGATATACAATCATTCATTCAAACCAGTTACACATCTAATTGTATAATTGCGTTATGTTTTATTATAAAGATTGTGTGAGATTTGCTTCAAAAGTGATTATGGAAATCGAAAATAATGTGTTTGGAAAGAAATCTCATTAAAACACCAGTCAAGAAACCTGGAGAAATACATGTGTTCTGAAGCAGGAAGTGATTGAAAGTGAAACAAATGCCTATAAATTTGTGAATTTGTGGATGAAATACATATCCTATGCTGTGCATAAACTGAAGAAATATTAACGAACCAATGTTGAATAAAAATGAACATCAAAATACACACCATGTCCCATAGGAATCTAATTGCATTGATGTTAAACTGGGTCAATTACTGTAGAAATATTAGTATTTGTATGCACCATTAACTGAAGTTAGTTTTAAGTACTAGGAAACAAATATGTAGTTCAGGTGAATGAATATTTCTGAGAATAATCTTGTGAAATTTTTATTATAAATCCACATACATGAACATGAATGAATTTCGGTAGTGTATTTAAGACACATATATTTCATATTTTGAAAAATCTTGAGAGTATATATATATATATATATATATATATATATATATATATATATATATAAAAACACACACCCAAAACACACACAGAGATATTAAAAATACCAATATATAAGCCAATCAATATTCATCATAAAATATATAACATCCACAGATGCAAAATTATTTATTGTACTGAGCATGGATTTATGTACAATGTTGTTCTCCTAGGAAGCTCACACATAGGTTGAATTTTCAGTTCCAACTGCTTTTAGGAGGAGTGATCTTTTCTCCCAATATGTATCTCCAAGTCAGCCAAGTCACAAAAATGTACGTGTGATACCAGGTAGGATTCTATATGTGCATATAAAAATACATGTGCTGAATAGGCTACAGAGAAAGGGAGACAGGAATTCACGTAATTGTTAACTACAAAAACCCATGGTGAACTATTTTAATTAAAAATTGACTAGATTTATAACACCTACACTTTATCATGCAAAAGGCAAATCCAACTATACACCATGCCTCCTCTGAACTGTTTGTATTTCACTTCTGTTTGCATTATTTCTCTCCACCATATTAAGGTTAGTAGTCAGAGTCTAGTAGGGTATGGGTTACTGTCAGGGATTCAGTATTTTGAATGTAAAATAGGAAAATGAATCAAATGTGTATGCAAATATGTGCTACACAAAATCTTCCTACTCTCATTCACAACAATACCTTGACACTATCTTTGCCCCAGGTAAGACAAAATAAAAGAAGATTTAGAAAATCTATGAATACATATCAGGAATGGAACATGGTTATGAGTTCACAATATTGGAGGTGGTAGAGGAGTTTCCAAAAGTAAGGGACAGGGTAAATACTGCACAAATATGGAGATCTGCCAGCCTAAAGACTTCTGGAGAACCTGCCTCTGAGGTTGGCCACTTGAAGTATATGTTGTAGTCAGGACGTATGGCTTCCTTTCTAGTGAGACCACCAAAGCTGGGTCTCCATCTATGTGACCTGCAGAACATGGTTTCTTATTTTCCAAAGAACGTGAGGCAGCAAGGCTAAATTCTCTCTTTCTAAGTAAACTCTTGCCACTGAAGGCTAAGTGTGGCCCCGTGTGGACTGTGAAGCCATTTGGTCATCCTCCACTTTTCATGGTGTTCTTGCTTCTGCACTGGGAGTTTGGTATTGGCTTCAGGAAATACAAGGAATTCAACTGGGTCACAGTGCTGGAGGGAGATCTGTCACGTGTTGTGCGTCAGGGTCTGCAGGAGAATGCACCAACCAGGCTTCTATCCCACATAGCTTGCCCCCTTGACCATAGCAACCTGATTCTGAACATTGCCCTGAAACCTCTCCATTCAACGAGATGCCTTTACATACAAGGGTCTGCTGGCTGCACCATGTCAGTTACAAGCCTTTTGGAAGATCCACATGACCCCACCACAGAAGTTTTATCACAGACCTGCAAAACACTGCTCTAGGCCCACTACTCAGCAGACTTTAACTTATTTGCATCACTGTTCTACACCATTTTCATGAAACCCAGTCAATCAAGGCACTGTCTGGTACACTCATGATCAGCAACAGGAAATCCAAAGTGTATCCAGTGTCACCTGGTGATGGGAATTTCAAATTTTTATGATGTTTATCTAGCTATTTTTCAAGGATGAGGTTGGAGGCACTGTGGGATTTAATTCATTCTGGAAACATTAAAAGGTGAGAAAGCCCATTTCAATGAAAGATCTGGAGAACTCTCACAGGCAAGACTTCCCAAAGAGTGGCCAAAAGATGAAATGAAGCCAGGCCCATTGAAGTCTACAATGTGAGGTCCATGTGTGTTTTTACTCTCAACTATGGCTGTCAAGTCTTTCAGAATAAAACCATGTGATATTCTGGCTCAGATTCCCAGTGCTCTCTGGGAAGCCCCCTGGGCCTAGATCTCAGTTTCCAAAGGCCACTACCATGCGAGGCCTCCAAAAATCCCAACACAATTCATGGCAATACATCTCTGCAGTCATTTCCAGAACTCAGTCTCTAAGAAGACTCACACCAGAGTTCAAGCCAAGGTGGACCCAGTCATCTCTTCCATCAGCCAAAAAAATGACCACAATTAAAACCAAAACACTCCTACATGGCTCTCAACTACTTCCACATAGACACTCATAACCTCTGGCTGGAAGTTTCCATGACGGGTGCAGCTGAAGACAGTATCCAAAATATGCTCCCTACCCTCATTTGTCTAAAGTCAGGGTGGCTTGACAACCTATCTGTGAACAAGGAGTGATCAATTAGGCCTGCCATTAATACTGCTCTGTTTCTCTAATTTGAGCCTTATGTCTGTGAGGTTTAGATTCTTTATGTGAATTGGAGTCATGAGAAAATCCAAGCACCTATGGACTTGCCTCTGCAGGGCTTTGAAAAACTTTTTGAACCAAAGGATACCTATTCTCACTTGATGGAAGTCAGGAACCTTACAGAGGAAGGCGAGAGACTTCATCCACAAGACTGCTCTTTTTCCATTTTGGTTTTGGATGCACACATGAGATCTTTCCTTAGATTCATCAGGTGGTGAGAATCTAAGTCACAGCCTCACACAGGGCCAAGAGGCTGATTCAGACACATCCCTTTCCACGGCAATTAAGCAAAGAGCCACAGGTGATGCTCATTATTTTCCATTAGAAAACTGTTTTCTTCAGGCTTCACAAAGGGGTGGACTGAGGCAAAGCCATTCCAGACATTCAGGGCAACGGAACAATAGGTAAACAAAAGGCCCAAATCAGTGTTTCTCCACTGACACTTAACTGGTCACACTGATATCTGAGTTTTCTGAGTTCCTCTCCATTCCCTTCAGCTATCCAGTACAAGGCCATGTTATAGAGTTTGGAGGTGGTACATATCTTTTACACAAAACCATGAGACTATTCTTGAGAGTGGCCAGAATTCAGGAAGAAAACAGGAACTTAGGAAGATAGCAGGTGTTGTCCATTCATAAGGAAAGCCATAGTCCATTCATAAATTTGGCAGGATGAATGCTGAGAAGCTTTATACTAGACAGAACAATTCCATTGATGCATTCTCTTTTCTAATGTCTATAACCACAGACACAGTGGAATACACAAACCCACAACCACACCCACAAAGGCAACTCTTTCTTCCAAGTTGGTCTGTGACTATCCAGAGTGTCCTCTGACTGGTGGGCCATACTATGTTCCCCAAAATTGCTTGTCCTGTCTCAAATCTGCTTTCCTTTGCTAACTCTGTGAAGTAGTCAGGAGTCAGCGGTGAGCCAATACCTGCTTTATCAGGAAAGAACCATCTTCAGAGCTTCCCTGGCATTTGGCCATCCTCACATCAGTAGGTAAGTGCCGCAGCCCGGCTGGCTGGGCAAAATAAACGGGGGGGTGACGAACAACTTTTGTAGACTGATGCAGCAGGAGTGGAAGCCGTTTATTGTTGAATAAGAGCGGTATTTATACATTTTACACAGCCTATCTAATTAGCATGAAATAGGTACAGCAGTCAAACAATTAGGAATCTCCACACTTAATGGCTCGCTTTTGTTACTTCACAAACCACTCCCTCTGGCATTTTGCCAGGCGCCATCCAGACTTGTTTACAGACTCTAACATTTCTCTGGCAAAATAACAGGTGCCAATCTGACTTGTTTACAGACCTTAACAGGTAAGAAGAAAGACTGACTCTGTCTTTGGTAAATTTAAACAAGTGAGACCACTGGGACTGGGATTGGTAATGGCTCTGGGTGCCTGGCTTCCTGGATCCCAAGTTCAGAGACTTTCATCATCAAGGAAGTGAGGTGTGGTCACTTGTTTCAGGAACTGAATGAGGTAACTGCCTTGGCAACCAATTTGTCCTAACAGTTGCTTCCAAGGGTCCCATGAGATGGAGGCTGCCCCTACTTCCTGTGACACTTTCATATGTTAGAATGGTATATCAACCATACGCACCTGGGAAGTGCTTTCCACACAGGCCTGGTTTGGTCTACTCTACATTAAGAAGAGTGAGGCTGATTCAGACACATTCCTTCATCCTACCAGGTTCTTTGCCATGGAGATGTCTTTTGCTCTCTCAGGTCCTTCATAGCTGCCTACATCTTCTCCAGAGATCATTTCTGCATGTACCTTTGATGTTCACAGCAGGTGGAAGATCCCATACATTCCTGTATTGTAAGACCAACACTGTCGCTGCTCTTCAGTAAAGTTAGATTGAGGGAACAGTGTATGATTAGTGTTATTAACATGTTCGATATGGGTTAGGAACCATTCTGCTGGATGAATAATGGTATTGGGAACCTGTGATATTTATAAGAATATAGAGGTGAAATATATGTACAAAAACAGAAATCTAAGTAAGATTTGCAGCCCAGAACTTCATTTGTCCCTTGAATGGGATACTTAGCGTTGAATTACATTCTGCACAGATGTTTCAGATAAATTGATATACAATGGCATAGGACCTTTTACCTTGGATGATTGAA
The DNA here is from genome assembly GCF_048772815.1 of Callospermophilus lateralis. Taxonomy (NCBI): domain Eukaryota; kingdom Metazoa; phylum Chordata; class Mammalia; order Rodentia; family Sciuridae; genus Callospermophilus; species Callospermophilus lateralis. The sequence goes on along the minus strand of NW_027511742.1, from coordinate 485,720 downwards.
TGTAGAAGAGAAGATCCAGTCAAAAAGTGATAGTCGGTAGGATTAGGAAGATAGTCGGTCGGTTTAGGAAGAAGAATGAGTGTAGGATTTGGAACAAAAGTTCTTTAGAAGTAGGGTATCGCTAAGAGAGTGAATGTAAATATCAGCACATGTGACGAGAAAGTCACAATGATTAACTGGGGAAAATATGTAGGAAAGCAAATATCAATAGAGACATTACAAAATCAGGCAAAGTATAAGGTGAGTGACAGGATTAGACATTTTCAACATGGTTGAGTTTGAATATATAATCTTTGGAAGAAACAAATATGTAGTCACCAATAGGATTTTCATTTGAGAGCATTAGGCAACCTGGACATGGATGATTTTAGTAATCCATGTTCACTTTCCATTTAGGTTTTGTACAATCATAAGTGTGACCTTTGCTTTTTGTGTCCAGAACATTACTGTGATAAAATGTATATGTAGATCAGGTGACATGGGTATTTCTTCCACCATTTCTGGGAGCTATATTTTGAGGACGTATAAATTAGTATTGGGGGTACAAAGAGGTGTACCTGTGTCTATGAATATAGAGATAATTCGTGAATAGACTGTACTGTGAATAAATAATATAACTGGTTCCACTTTAAATAATGGATTGAATTGATATCTGAAACTAAGTAAGAAATCTTATATTGATATACAACCATTCATTCCAACTAGTTATACATCTAATGGTAATATTAGTGTTATGGTTTATTGTGACGGGTTTGTGAGTTTTGCTTCAAATGTGATAATGGAAATCGAAAATAATGTGTTTGGAAAGAAGTCTCATGAAAAGAGCAGTTATGAAACATGGAGGAATACATGTGTTCTCAAGCAGGAAGTGATTGAAAGTGAAACAAATGCCTATAAATTTGCGAAATTTTGATGAAACATATATGCTATGATGTGCATAAACTAAAGAAATAGTAATGTACCAGTGTTGAATAAAAGTGAACGTCAAAATGCACATCATGTCTCATAGGAGTCTATTTGCATTGATTTTCAACTGGGTCAGTTACTGTAGAAATATTAGGATTTGGGGGGGAATTAATAATACAATTTATTTTAGCACTAGCATGCCACAGAATGTAGAGGAAAGATCAATGGATTTTTAGTTATAGCACTAATAATCTAACATTTAGTGACTATTTTGGATAGTCTAGAAATTACATAAGGCTATGTAACATAATTTTTTTTATTTAACATTCATCAAAGCTTGGAATTTTCGTAATATTTCTTCTTTTTTCTTTTTTCAGTTGTTGATTGACCTTCATTTTGTTTATTTGTATGTGGTGCTGAGAATAGAACCATGTGCCTCACACATGCTAGAAAACCATGTTACCTCTGAGCCACAAACCCAGCCCCTCCACTTCTATCTTAACATCATACACTCATGTCCCTCTTCTTTACTCACTTTCTTCCTCATTTTCCCCCTTCTCTCCCTTCCTTTTTGGTTTCCACTCCATATCTATTTTTCTCTCATGTCATTACAAACAGTAGTATGCTATGAAATTTAAATTTAAGACTGTTTTTTTATAGTCATTCTTTTTCTTGAGAAAATTTAAAAATTATAATCACCTGATAGATATATTACAATACATTTATTATATAAATGTATCTATATTCATGTATATGCATTAAATATATTATATATATACATATATATTTAAAAGTACTTTGATTTTCCTGTTAGAAATAATATAGACCAAGTCTTTCTTAATTCTCAATTCTTCCATAATTAACATCTTACAGTGAAAATCAAATAAACATATTTAAGTAAACAGGTATCATTCTTATTTATCAATACTGATAATTTAAGGTTTTATATCACATTAAGCTTAATGTGGCATATTAACTCTTATGAATTAGAGAAATTTTATTTGAAAAAACTATTATTTAAGGACATATGCACTGACATTTTAAATGGCTTTCTTGTGATTTCAATTTCTATCAATTGTGTATTAATTGCCAAATACTTATTTTAGTACTTTTCATGTTCATAATTGATATAAAGTCAATTGTTTAATTCTTCTTGTAAGTAGTTACTTATTACAGTAGGGACATTATTAATAATACTACATCTTTATAAGAAAAATGGTACAAATTTATTTTCATGCAAAATTAAGAATAATTGCATGCTCTAGATGTTTGATTGTTGATACATATAACAAAGAGCTTTTGATGAGTCTCTTCCCCAGTAAAACATAAAATGCAAAGATATAGTTAGGTGTGTATGTCCAAATAAAGATAAGAAAAAATACACATTATCAGCTAGAAACTATTAAATAAAAGATGAAAAGAACAATCCAACGCATTGTACGAACTTGTCAGATGAGGTAGTATTCTGGAAGAATAGCCTAAGACTAGACCTTGTCCATGACAAAATATTCACGAAAAAAAAATGAAATATGAAAAGTGTAGAAAATGCTATGAATTTTTCATGAAGTTAGGTGAATTATCCTTTAATCTCAATTTATGTGCATTTTCTGGTAAAATAAATTTGTGATATTTACAACTTCACAAAACAAAGTTTCTGCATAGCAAAATGAATACATCTGAACCCATTTTTAGCTGATTTCTTCCCACTAAATTTTAAACCTTTATTTATTTATTTATTTTGGTTGTTCAAAACATTACAAAGCTCAAGATATATCATCTTTCATACATTTGACTCAATTGGGTTATGAACTCTCATTTTTTCCCCAAATACGAATTGTAGAATCACATCGGTTACACATTCACATTTTTACATAATGGCATATTAGTGACTATTGTATTAGGCTACCTTTCCTATCCCCTACTATCCACCCTCTCCTCCCCTCCCATCTTCCCTCTCTACCTCATCTGCTATTGTTCAATTCTCTCCATTGTTTTCCCCCCACTTCCACTCACAACATCTTATATGCAATTTTGTGTAACATTGAGGGTTTCCTACAATTTTCATAAGCTTTCCCTTCTCTCTCCCTTTCTCTCCCCCCATTCGTCTTGGTTTAATGTTAATCTTTTCCTCATGCTCTTCCTCCCTGTTCTGTTCTTATTTGCTCTCTTTATATCAGAGAAGACATTTGGCATTTGTTTTTTAAGGATTGGTTAGCTTCGCTGAGCATAATATGCTCTAATGCCATCCATTTCCCTGCAAATTCTAAGATTTTGTCATTTTTTGTGCTGTGTAATACTCCATTGTGTATAGATGCCACATTTTTTTTTATCCATTAATCTATTGAAGGGCATCTAAGTTGGTTCCACAGTCTAGCTATTGTGAATTGTGCTGCTATGATCATTGATGTGGCAGTATCCCTATAGTACGCTCTTTTAAGATCCTCAGGGAACAGTCCAAGAAGGGTGATAGCTGGGTCAAATGGTGGATCCATTTCCAGCTCTCCCAGGAATATCCATACTTCTTTCAAAATTGGCCTCACCAATTTGCAGTCCCACCAGCAGTGTACAAGTGTATCCTTTTCCCCACATCCTCGCCAACACTTATTGTTGTTTGACTTCATAATGGCTGCTGATCTTACTGTAGTCAGATGGTATCTTAGGGTGGTTTTGATTTGCATTTCTCAGACTGCTAGAGATGGTGAACATTTTTTCATGTAGTTGTTGATTGATTGTATGTCCTCCTCTGTGAAGTGTCTGTTTAGGTCCTTGGCCCATTTGTTGATTGGGTTATTTGTTATCTTATTGTTTAATATTTTGAGTTCTTTGTATATTCTGGATATTAGGGCTCTATCTGAAGTGTGAGGGGTAAAAATTTGTTCCCAGGATGTAGGCTCTCTATTTACCTCTCTTATTGTTTCTCTTCTTGAGAAAAAACTTTTTAGTTTAAGTAAGTCCCATTTGTTTATTCTTGTTATTAACTCTTGGGCTATTGATGTCTTATTAAAGAATTTGGAGTCCGACCCCACAGTATATAGATCGTAGCCAACTTTTTCTTCTATGAGACGCAGTGTCTCTGATTTGATATCTAGCTCCTTGATCTATTTTGAGTTAACTTTTGTGCATGGTGAGAGAACGGGATTCAGTTTCATTTTGTTGCACATGGATTTCTAATTTTCCCTGCACCATTTGTTGAAGATGCTATCCTTCATCCATTGCATGTTTATAGCCACTTTATCAAATATAAGAAAGTTGTAATTTTGTGGATTGGTTTCTCTGTCCTCTATTCTATACCATTGGTCCACCTGCCTGTTTTGGTACCAGTACCACACTGTTTTTGTTACTCTTGCTGTGTAGTAAAGTTTGAACTCTGGTATCGATATACCTCCCGATTCACACTTCCTGCTTAGAATTCCTTTTGCTATTCTGTGTCTTTTGTTTTTCCATATGAATTTCATGATTGCTTTATCATTTCTACAAGAAATGCCGTTGGGATTTTGATTGGCATTGGTTTAAACCTGTAGAGAACTTTGGGTAATTTCGCCATTTTGATGAATTTAGTTCTGCCTATCCATGAACAGGGTACATTTTTCCGTCTTCTAAGATCTTTTTCTATCTCTCTCTTTAGGGTTTTGTGGTTTTCACCTCTTTTGTTAGGTTGATTTCCAAGTATCTTATTTTTTTTGAGGATATTTTGAATGGAGTGGTTTTCCTCATTTCCATTTCAGAAGTTTTGTTGCTGATATACAGGAATGCCTTTGATTTATGCGTGTTGGTTTTATATCCTTCATTTATTAACTCTAGCAGTTTCTTTGTAGACCCTTTTGGGTCTGTTAAATATATTACCATGTCATCCACAAATAGCGATAATTCAAGTTCTTCTTTTCCTATTTTTATGCCATTAATTTCTTTTGTCTGTCTAATTGCTCTGGCTAGTATTTCAAGAACGAAATTGAATAGAAGTGGTGATAGAGGGCATCCCTGTCTTGTTCCAGATTTTAGAGGGAATGCCTTCAGTTTTCTCCATTTAGGATGATCCTAGCCTGAGGTTTAGCATTTATAGCTTTTACAATGTTGAGGTAAGTTCCTGTTATCCCTAGTTTTTCTAGTGTTTTGAACATAAAGAGATGCTGAACATTGTTGAATGTTTTACTACATCTATCGAGATGATCATATGGTTCTTGTCCTTAAGTCTATTGATGTGGTGAATAGCATTTATTGATTTCCGTATATTGAACAAGCCTTGCATTCCAGGGATGAATCCTACTTGATCATGGTGCACAACTATTTTGATATGCTTTTGTATTCAATTCACACGGATTTTATTGAGAATTTTTGCATCCAAGATCATTAGAGATATTGGTCTGTAGTTTTTTTTTGAAGTGTCTTTGTCTGGTTTTGGCATCAGGGTGATTTTGGACTCTGAGAATGAATTTGGAAGAGCTCCTTATTTTTCTATTTCTTGATATAGCTTGAATAGTATTGGTATTAATTCTTCTTTGAAGGTTTTGTTGAACTCCGCTGTATACCCATCAGGTCCAGGGCTTTTTTTGATTGGTAGTCTTTTGATGGTTTCTTCTATTTCTTCCTTTGTTTTTGGTCTGTTTAAATTGTGTGTGTCTTCCTGACTGAATCTGGGCAGATCATATGACTTAAGAAATTTATCGATATTTTAACTATCTTCTATTTTATTGGAATATAGGGTTTCAAAATACTTTCTAATTATCTTCTGTATTTGTGTACTGTCTGTTGTGATATTGCCTTTTTCATTCCATATGTTAGTAATTTGAGTTCTCTCTATTTTTCTCATCCTTAGCACTGCTAAGGGCCTGTAAATCTTATTTATTTTTTCAAAGAACCAACTTTTAGTTTTATCAATTTTTTCAATGTTTTTTTTTGTTTCAATTTCGTTGATTTCTGCTCTAATTTTAATTATTTCTTGTCTTCTACTACATTTGCTGTTGTTTTGCTCTTCCTTTTCTAGGTTTTTGATGTGTACTGTGAGTTTATTTATTTGTTGTTTTATCTTTTTTTGAGGAAAGAACTCCAAGAAATGAATTTCCCTCTTAAAACTGCCTTCTTTGTGTCCCATAGATTCCAGTATGTTGTGTCTGTATTGTCATTTTATTCTAAGAATTTTTTTATCTACTCCTTTATGTCTTCTGTAACCCATTGATCATTCAGTAGAATATTGTTCATTTTACATGTGATGTAGGATTTTTCCTTCCTTCTTTTCTCATTGATTTCCAGTTTCATTCCATTATGATCAGATATGGTGCATGGTATTATTTCCAGGCCTTTATATTTACTAAGAGTTGCGCAATGGCATAATATATGGTCTAACTTGGAGTAGGATCCATGTGCTGCTGAGAATAAAGTGTATCCACTTGATGATGGTTGATATATTCTATATATGTCGGTTAAGTCAAGGTTATTGATTGTGCTGTTGAATTCTATAGTTTCTTTATTCAGTTTTTTATAGAGGATCTGTCTAATGGCGAGAGCGGTGTGTTGAAGTCACCCATAATTATTGTGTTGTAGTCTATTTTACTCTTGAACTTGAGGCGAGTTTGTTTTATGAGCGTTGCAGCTTAATTGTTTGGTGCATACCAATTGATAATTGTTATGTCTTGTTGGTGGATGGTTCCTTTTAACAATATATAGTGTCTTATTTTATCCCTTTTGATTAACGTAGGTTTGAAGTTGATTTTATATGATATGAGTATGGCCACTCCTGCTTGCTTCCGAGGGCCATGTGAGTGGTATGATTTTTCCCAACCTTTCACTTTCAGCCTGTGTATGTCTTTACCTATCAAAAGAGTCTCCTGAAGCAGCATATTGTTGGATTTTTTTTTTTTTTTGATCCAGGTTACTAGCCTATGTCTCTTGATTGGTGAGTTTAGATTTTTAACATTTAAGGTTACAATTGAAATATGATATGTACTTCCAGTCATGTTTATTTATTTATTTATTTTAATTTGGGTAGTTTTTACTTTTTGGTTATTTTCTTACCCCTTTACTGAGATACCTCCCGCTGTTAGTTTTGGGCACTATTTTTCAATTCATCTTCTTTTAGTATTTTGCTCAAAATGCTTTGCAGTGCTGGTGTTCTGTCTGCGAATTATTTTAGCTTTTGTTTATCAGGAAAGACTTAATTTCCTTTTCAAATCTGAAGCTTAATTTTGTTTTCTTGGTTGGAATCCATTATTTTTCAGTGTTTGAAATACATTGTTCAAAGATCTTCTCGCTTTCAAAGTCGGTGATGAAAAATCAATTGTTAACCTAATTGGTTTACCCCTGAATGTCATCTGCCTACTTTCTCTTGTAGCTTTTAATATTCTCTCCTTGTTCTGTATGTTGGCTATCTTCATAATTATATGTCTTGGGGTGTGTCTATTATGGTTTTGAATGTTTGAGGTCCTGTAGGCTTCCAGGATATGGCAATCCATTCCATCTTTCATCTCTGGGAAGTTTTCTAGAATTATTTTATTTAATATGTTGTCCATTCATTTGGTTTGAATCTCTATGCCTTCTTCTATCCCGATGCCTCCCAATTTTGGTTTTTTTATGACATCCCATATCTCTTGAATAGTTGCTCATGGGATTTAAGCATGTTTTCTGTTTTGACTATATTCTTTTCAAGTTGAGAAACTTTGTCTTCATTATCTGATGTTCTGACTTCTACTTGATCTAGTCTATTTGTAATATTCTTGTTTGAGTTTTTAATTTGGTTTATAGTTTCCTGCATTACTAGAATTACTGTATGATTTTTTAAAAGATCTCTCTCTCCTGGTAAACCTTGTTCTTTGGCATTTGAATTTGTTTGTTTAATTCATTTTCAAAATATACTTTTATTTCTTGGACTTGCTGCCTCATGTCTTCTCTATTATTCCTTTCCATCTGAGTTAGGTATGACTTAAGTTTTTTCCCTATCCCTGTTTCTGATGCTTCTAGGTTCTCCTGTAGTATTAAGTTGTCCTTCATTGTTTCTATACCTTTTTTTCCCTTGTTTTTTTTTCATGATGTTCACGTTATTTTCCAGCTCTATTGGATTGCTGTGTTTCTGCTCTCTTCTATAGATTTGTTATGGGTTTATACATCTCTGTTTTCTCTCCTTTGTGTTGGTAGACTATGCCTGCTTAAGTGGATTTCGCTGTTAAGGAATTCTGGCAGCCGAGTTCCAGTGATGTCACCTCTCTTCTGTGGTGGGCCCCAGGCTCCTTGCCGGAGTGTCCGAATTGGGGGGGTGGAGTGGATTGTCTCTGGTTGGTTTCAGCTCCCGGTCGCTGGCATGCCGGCAGTCTCCAGCCACCCAGTAGCGCGGGCAGCGGGTGGGCTGTCGCCGGTGGGTGGGTGATCTCTAGCCACACAGTTGCGCGTTCGGTCGCCGGCAGGCGCGCGTTCTCCAGCCGTCAAGACATGCCGTCAGCAGGTGGGCTGGCGCCGGCAGGAAGGTGGTCTCCAGTTGCCCAGTCACACTGGCAGCGGTCCGGCGTTCTCCAGCCACCCAGTCAGGAGGGACTGGCCTCTAGTCCCCTGGTTTATCCTGCTAGTCCTGATTTCTCCTGCTAGACCAGATTTCTCCTGAGTGATGCTTCTCAGCAGCTCAAACTGTTCTCCGGGTCTGCCATTTGTTGGGTGGGGAGGGTGTCTATTGTGAACCCTCGAACTCTATTGTTTTAATTTTTTCCGCTTGCCCCTCGCCCGGCACTGGCTAGACAAGTTTCATTTTTGCCGCTGATGGGAAGGGGAGATGAAGGTCAGGTGCCTCTAGTTTTCCCCCAGTCTTCATGCAGACTTGCTCTGATTATCCCTCCCCCAAAAGCCTAGGAGAGATTTTATGCGAATTTTCCTCTGTATGTGAGATGAGCTGAGAAACACACACCTGTTTTATTGTTGCAATCTGTCTGAGAGTGGTGGTGGTTACTTCAGCTCTCCAAGATGGTGGCTGCTGGTTTCATTTGTGGAGTTTCCGCTTTGGGGGATAGAAATGTACTGCTAACTTCCCCGTCTGAAATCCCGAATTCAGCTGGGGGCTCAGTGGATGCTCAGCCAGCAGGATTCCACAGAATCCGCAGCAACGTTTCTCCCTGCTTGCTGGTCGCTTCTCGGAAGTGCCTCACCATTTGTAGACATGGGGCAGGTCATGCGGATCAATCAGAATGGATCTCCGGTTGCACAAGTGGCTTGTGTTTGAGACTCAATTACTGGACCTCGGTGGTGGAAATCATTCTTCTAGATTTCGGTAAACACCCATTTTCCTGTAAGATCCTAACAAGTTAGTTTTTCATCGTTCTAACTCGTTATTCACATGCGCAGTGGCAGGGTACACTGGGTGTGATACACTGTCTTCACAGTCATCTTGCAATGCCGAAATATTAGGATATGGATGCACCATTTACTGAAAACTGTTTCAGTACTAGGAAAAAATATGTATTTCAGGTGGATGAATATTTCTGAGAATAATTTTTTAAAAAGTGCATTATAAATCCACATACATGAATATGAATGAATTTAGGGAGTGCATAATAAGACACAAATATTTCATATTTTGAAAAATCCGGAGAGTATATATATATATATATATATATATATATATATATATATATACACACACACACACACACATACACAGACATTAAAAACTAGCAATATATATGCCAATCGAAATTCATCATGAAATACATATCATCCACAGACCCAAAAATATTCCTATACTTAACATGGATTTATGTATAATGTTGTTCAACTAGGAGGCTTACCCATAGGTTGAATTTTCAGTTCCAACAGCATTTAGGAGGAGTAATCTCTTCTCACAATTTGTATTTGCCAAGTCAGTCACCTCACAAAAATGTACGTGTGATACCAGGTACGATTCTATATGTGCATATAAAATTACATGTGCTGAATAGGCTACAGAGAAAGGGATACAGGAATTTACATATTTGTTAACTTTCAAAACACATGGAGAACTATTTCAACAAAAAATTGACTAGATTTATAACTCCTAACCTATGTAATGCAAAAGGCAATTCCAACAATACAACATGCCTCCTCTGAACTGCTTGTATTTCTATTCTGTTTGGGTTATTATTCTCTATCATATTACGATTAGTAGTCAGAGTCTAGTAGGGTAGGGGTTAGAGTCAGGGATTCAGTATTTCGAATGGAAAATTGGAAAATGAATCCAATGTGTATGCAAATATGTGCTACACAAAATCTTCCCACTCCTCCAGAACAATGGCTTGACATTATCTTCGCCCCAAGTAAGACATAATTAGAGGAGAAGAGTTAGAAAATCAGTGAATACTTATCTGGAATGGAATATGCTAAGGAGTTCACTACCTTGGAGGTGGTACAGGAGTTTCCAAAAGTAAGGGACAGGGTGAACACTCCACAAACATGGAGCTCTGCTGGCCTAAAGACTTCTTGAGAAATTGCCTCTGAGTTTGGGCACTTGAAACATATGTTGTTATCAGGAGCTTTAGCTTCCTTTGTAGTGAGATCATCAAAGCTGGGTCTGCACCTATGTGACCTGTAAAACATAGTTTCTTATTTTCCAATGAACATGAGGCAGCAGTCGTGAATTTGATCTTTGTAGGTAAACTGTGGCCACTGGGTTCTAAGTGTCTCCCTGTGTGGACTGTGAAGCCATTTGTTCATCCTCCAATTTTCATGGTGTTTCTTGCTGCTACAATGGGAGTTTGGTATTTGCTTCATGAAATACACGGAGTTCAACTGGGACACAGTGCAGGAGGGAGTTCTGTCACGTGTGGTATTTCAATTTCTGCAGGAGAATGCACCAACCATGCTTCTATATCACATAGCTTGTCCCATTGACCATAGCAAATCGATTCTGAACATAGCCCGGAAACCTCTCCATATAACAAGATGCCTTTACTTAGAAGGGACTGCTGGCTGCATCATGTCAGTCACAAGCCATTTGGAAGCCAATGGCAGATCCACATGGCCCCACCACAGATGTTTTATCACACAACTGCCTACCACTGCTCTAGGCCCACTAATCATCAGGCTCCAACTTATTGGCATCTCTGTTTTACACAATTTTCATTAAAACCAGTCAATCAAGGCACTGTCTGTTATACTCATGATCAGCAACAGGAAATCCAAAGGTTCTCCTGTGCCAGCTGGTCATGAAAATTTCAAAAATTTCATGGTATTTTTTTAGCCATATTTCAACAATGAAGGTGGAGGCACTGTGAGTTTCAGTTCATTCCAGAACCATTAATGTTGATGAAACTCATTTCAATGAAAGCTCTGGAGAAATCTCACAGGCAATGTTTCCCAAAGAATGGCCAAAAGGTCAAATGAAGCCAGGCCCATTGAGTTCTACAATGTGAGGTCCATGTGACTTTTGACTCTCAACTATGGCTCCCAAGTCTTTCAGAAGAAAATTATGTGATATCTTGGCTGTGATTCCCAGTGCTCTGTTGAAAGCCACCCTGGGCCTTGATCTCAGTTTCCAAGGGCGACTCTCATGCATGGCCTCCTAAAATCCCAACACAATTAATGGCAATACTTTTCTGAGTTCAGTTCCAGAACTCAGTCTCTAAGGGTAAAAACACCAGAGTTCATCTCAAGGTGGACCCAGTCATCTCTTCCAACCACCACACTAACAACCACAATTAAAACCAAAACACTCCCACATGGCCCTCATGTTCTTTTATATAGACACTCATCATAACCTATCGCTGGAAGTTTCCACGAGGGGCGAAGCCCAAGACAGTCTCCTAAATAATCTCTTTTGGCCCTAATTTGCCTAAATTCAGGGTGGCCTGGACACCATTCCTGTGAACCAGGAGTGTTCAAATAGGCCTGCCGTTAATACTTCTCTGCTTCTCCAATTTGAGGCTTATTGACTGTGCAGTTTGGATTCTTTATGTGAATTGTAGTCATGGGAAAACTCAAGCAATTATGGGCACGCCTCTTTAGGGCTTTGAAGAAATGATTTGGCTCAAAGGATCCCTATTCTAACTTGATGGAGGTCAGGAACCTCACAGAGAATGGGTAGAGACTTCATCCACAATAACTGCACTTTTGGCCATTTTTGTTTTGGATGCACACATGTGATGTTTCTTTAGATTCTTCAGGGGTTGAGAATCTAAGCCACGGCCTCACACAGGGCCAAGAGGCTGATTCAGACACTTCCATTTCCAAAGGAATTAAGCAAAGATCCACAGGTGACGTCCATTCATTTCCATTTGAACCTGTTTTCTTCAGGCTTCACAAACGGATGTCTTGAGGCAAAGACCTTCCTGACATTCAGGGCAACAGAACAATAGGTAGGCAAAAGGCCCAAAGCAGGGTTTCTCCACTGAGACTATCATGGTCACACTTCATCTGAGTTTTCTGAGATGCTTGACATTCCCTTCAGCTATCCAGTACATGGCCATGTCACAGGGCTTGGAACTGCTACATATCTTGGACACAAAACCATGAGCCTTTTCTGGAGAGTAGCCAGAATTCATGAAGAATGCAAGAATTTTGGAAGATACCACATGTTGCCCATCGATAAGGCAAGCTGAAATCCATTCATAAATTTGGCAGGATGAATGCTGGGAAGCTTTCTACTAGACAGGACACAACAATTGATGCATTCTGTTTTCTAATATCTAAAACCATGGACACAGTGGGATACACAGACATAGAAACACTTGCTTGCCAAACGACTTACTATAAACAGTTCACTCCAAACCAAACAAATCGCCTTTTCTACCTATTCTCAGAACATGAGACAAAACCACAAACCCACACCGACAACCACAGAGGCACCACCTTCTACAAAGTATGTCTGTGACTATCCAGAGTGTCTTCTGACTGGTGGGCCAACTTATGTTCCCCGGAAAACACTAACTCTGTGAACTTGTCAGAAGCCAGCGGTGAGCCACTATCTGCTTTCTCAGGAAAGGCCCCTCTTCTGAGTTTTCCTGGCAGTTGGCCATCCTCATATCTGTAGGTACCATGAAAGACTGACTCTGTCCTTGGTAAATCCAAACAAGTGAGCCCACTGGGACTGGGACTGGGACAGGCTCTTGGTACCTTGCTTCCTGGATCCCAAGTACCGAGAGTTCCATGACCAATTAAGTGAGGTGAGGTCACTTCCTTCAGGAACTGAATGAGGTCACTGCTTTGGCAACCACTTTGTCCTAACAGTTGCTTCCAAGGGTCCCATGAGATCGAGGCTTCTCCTACTTCCTGTGACACTTTCACAAGTTAGAATGGTATATGAACCATAGGCACCCAGGAACAGCTCTCCAAACAGAACTGTTTGTGTCCATCTTCTCTACATTATGAACAGAGAGGCTGATTCAGACACAACCCTTCATCCTGACCAGGTTGTTTGCAATGGAAGATGACGTTTGCTCTCTCAGGTCCTTCATGGCTGCCTACAACTTCTCCAGGGATCACTTCTTCATGGACCATTGAGTATTACAACAGGTGGAAGATCCTCTACATTCCTGTATTGTAAGACCAACTCGGTCCCTGCTCTTCTGTAAAGTTAGATTGAGGGAACAGTGTATGGTTAGGGTTAATAACAGGTTCGATTTGGGTTAGGAATTATTCTAATTGATGAATAATGGTAATGGGAACCTGTGATATTTATAAGAATATATAGGTGAAATATAAGTATGAAAACAAAAATCGAGGTAAGATTTGAAGCCCAGAAGGGCATTGCGCTGTTGATTGGGATACTTAGCTTTGATATACGTTCTGCACAGGTGTTTCAGATAAATCAATAATCAATGGCTAGGACCTTGTACCTTGGATGATTGAATGTAGAACTGAACATCCACAAGAACAGGGATAGTCGGTAGGATTAGGAAGATATTCGATAAGTTTCAGAAGACTGAGTACAGAATTTGGACCAAAAGTTCTTTAGCAATAGTGTATCGGGTAGAGAGTGAATGTAAATGTCAGCACACGTGAAGGGTCAGTCACAATGGTGAACTGGGGAAAATATTTAGGTAAGCAGACATCAATAGAGACATTAGGAAATCAGGCAAAGTATAAATTGAGTGATAGGATTAGACATTTGCAACAGGGTTGATGTTCAAAATTTAGTCTTACGAAGAAACAAATATGTAGTCACCAATAGGATTGACATTTGAGAGCATTAGGCACACTGGACATGAATGTTTTCAGTAATCTATGCTCACTTTCCATTTAGGCTTTGATACAATCATAAGTGTGACCTCTTCTTTATGTGTCCAGAATATTACTGTGATAAAATGTATATGTAGATTAGGTGACATGAGTATTTCTTCCACCATTTCTGGGAGCAACATTTTGAAGATGAAAAAATTAGTATTGGGGTTACAAATAGATTTACTCTGTGTCTATGAATATAGAGATAATTCATGAATAGATGATACTGTGATTAAATATTATAACTTGTTCCAATTTTAAATATTGGATTGAATTGATATCTGAAAATAAATAAGGAAATCGTATATTTATATGCAATTATTCATTCCAACCAGAAATACATCTAATGGTAATATTAGGGTTATGGTTTATCATGAAGAGTGTGTGAGTTTTTCTTCAAAATGATTATGGAAATCGAAAAAAAAGCGTTTGGAAAGAAGTCTCATGAAAAAACAGTCAAGTAACCTGGAGGAATACATGTGTTCTGAATCAGGAAATGATTGAAAGTGAATCAAAATCCTATAAATTATTGAAGTTGTTGATGAAATATATATCCTATGATGTGTATAAACTGAACAAATAGTAATGTACCAGTGTTGAATAAAATGAACTTCAAAACAGACATCATATCCAAGAGGAATCTAGTTGCATTGATGTTAAACTGTGTCAGTTACTGTAGAAATATTAGGATTGTATGCACCACTCACTGTAGTTAGTTTTCAGTACTAGGAAACAAATATGTAATTCAGGTGGATGAATATTTCTGAGAATAATATTGTGAAAAGTTGATTATAACTCCACATACATGAACATGAATGAATTTAGGTAGTATATGTAAGACACATATACTTCATATTTTGAAATATTTGGAGAGTGTATATATATATATATATATATATATATATATATATATATATACACAAAAAAAACACACAGACAATAAAATGTAGCAATATATATGCCAATCGAAATTCATCATGAAATATATATCATCCACAGATCCAAAAACATTCATTTTACTGAACATGGATTTATGTATAATGTTGTTCTACTAGGAGACTCACCCATAGGTTGAATTTTCTGTTCCAACAGCGTTTAGGAGGAGTGATCTCTTCTCACAATTTGTATCTTCCAAGTCAGCCACTTCACAAGAATGTACGTCTGATACCAGGTAGGATTCTATATGTGCATATAAAAATACATGTGCTGAATCGGCTACAGAGAAAGGGAGACAGGAATTCACATATTTGTTAACTTAAAAACACATGGAGAACTATTTCAATTAAAAATTAACTAGATTTATAACACCTACCCTATATCATGCAAAGGCAAGTGCAAATATACACCCTGCCTCCTCTGAACTGCTTGTATTTATATTCTGTTTGGGTTATTTTTCTCGATCATATTAGGATTTGTCATCAGAGTCTAGGAGGTTATGGGTTAGTGTCAGATGGCCCGGCCGGCAAGAAACATCAACTTGGGCGTCGATCCTAGTTGGGGAGTAATGAACGGACAAGAGACACGAGAGACGACAGCAAGACAGGAGTTCTGATCATGCTGCAAACTTTTATTGTTCTCAGAGGGTATTTATATGCTGCGGGTTGGAAAGCTCTCTTATCGGCAGTTGCTGGATGTCTTCACAGGGTGAGATAACCTCAGGATGATTCAGGAAGACAGATGGTAGCCGGATGTCAAAAGGAGATAGATGGTTGTGGGATGTCTCCCAGGCAGGTTGTGTCCCAGGGGGCTGTTTCTTGTGTCAGTCTATTTTTTGAAGGATAACTTCCTTCTAGCCCCTGACATCTCCCCTTTTCTTATATAAAATATTCGACCATACCTTACAGGCCATGGATGTAGGGGGTGATAGTGGCTCTGTTTCTCTAGCATGCCTTAGAATATCTCCTGAATCGAGCGAGCATCTTTCCTAGGAGTTTTTGTGTTGGCTTTGGCATGTTTTTGGAGGAGACGTCTTTGAGGGGATAGCATCCCAACCGCCATGCACCAGAGCGTGTCATTCAGAGGTCTTGTGTTTGGGGATCCGTGGATACATCCTCCTGCAGTCCTTCCTGGACCCCCCGTTATTATGGCCTAACGTCCTCATTCCAAGGGTGTGTCCTCCCACAAGCGGAGGGGCCCATGGAGAACGAACCCTTATTGCAAGGGTAGAAGATGGTTGGTCAGAGCTGTTACTTATAGTTTTTTGTAAGAAAGAGACATCTTTGGGGATGTAAATTTAATAAGCCTGTGAGAAGGGTTGAACATTCTTTTAAATGTTGGCAGTGCTGTCTTCCATCTCCAGACCATGATAGTGGACCTATATGGGCTTAGAGGCCAAAATATTAATCTGTTCTTTAATAAATTGTACCAGCCTGTTTATAATGCAGGGGCCTATGGACGCCATTAAAAGTAAACCCAACAAAGGGACTAATAGGGGAAGAAGGTAGGGTAGAAATCCATTATGCTCAGTCCAGAGGGGATTTTCAAATAGTTCCCTTTGTCTCTTTTCTGGATCTTCTTGAAGCTGCTTAATTTTAATGCGTACTATGCCTGATTTATTGGCATAAAAGCAGCATCGTTCCCCTTAGGCTAAGCAAATACCTCCCTGGTTAGCTGTCAGCAAATCTAAGCCTCGTCTGTTTTGAAGGAACACTTCTGCCAGAAAATCTACTTGGTCCTGCAAATCTTTAATGGTTCCTGAAAAAGTCTGTACATAATTTATAAGTTGTTGAGACAGGCGATGGTAACAGTGAATAGCCATGCCTAAACCACTGTACCTGTGCCCACAGCAGCTGTTATTCCAACGCTGGCAATGAGTGGTAAAGCCTGTATTGCGCACCAATGTCTTTTGACTAAAGTTTCTAGGCTAGAAATTGGTAGAGGTTCATCTCCTGGGACAATAGTTATATCAGGGAGTAATAAAGCAAGAACACAACCAATGGTCCAATTCGCTGGAAGCCTGGGAAGGCCGAGTTTCCTCCACACATAAAAACTGTGCCATTGGAGGGACAAAGAGATGGGGTGGGTGAGGAATAATTTTATACTGTTGAGCAATTTCCATAGAAAGTAAGTCCAACATCAATATCATAGGTATTATTCTGCATCGCGCCTAAAAGACATAATGTAAAAGTGCCTATAGGCTGTACTTTAAAGGGAAATCCGGGTTGGCATGTATTATCATTGTCCATGATAGAATTAATAGGAACTGCCACAGGCATGATTGCCCCTGTTGTCATGCAGAGCCAGCAATCACCAGTAAGGTTGGGGTTCGAATTATTAAGCTAGGAGAATGTAGTTTGCAAAATATCTAATGTATTGGTATCTAAACCTGGGAACTGGGATTTAGGCTACATTAAGGGATGATATGTGAGCTCAGGGATTTGGGGTTTCAAAAGTTTGATTATCTGAGGATGCTTGACAGAATAAGTGGGTCCTCCACCATCAGAGACCCCTGTAGGGGCCTTAATGGGCCAGTAGGATGGTTTTCCGACAGTGCCTTGGCACCCAGCTGACTGTAGATTGGTGTATTTGCCATCTCCTCCCTGGTCAAAGAGAATGGGGGTATAATGAATAGTGGTCCCCCTACTGCATGAGTTTTAGTTAGGGAGGCTTCAAAAAATTGTTCTCCCTGTTTATTAACACAAATTGAAGCCGACGCATTACAAGAGACATGCATCGCCTGGGTATGCGTACAAGTTGCAGAACAATTTTGGAGAGCTTTACTTGTACTAGGGGGAATAATCTTTGGCTTGTTAACACATACCCATTTAGGCTGATGAACTCCTCCGAGATTATGGTCAGCCTCGGCACGGAGGTAAGTCACCTTAGTCATGCAGTCAGCAGTCTGGGTCCAACTAGTGGGAGCCTCAGTCCAAAATCCTCCCTTGCATTCACAGTGGGGGGGCAAAAAGGTACTCCATGATGTTGTAAGGTGGAGGTCCACGGCCTCCGTGTTCAAACCTGTTCAGCAGAAGTGCCTTAAGCAGGATCCTCGCACAGATTGTTGGCTGTATCTGAAATGGAGGAAAATTTGTCCTCAGGGGGAGGGCCTCCGTCTCTGGGTTGAGGTAAGTAATTTACCTGTTTAACCAGGCATTCTGGTAACCATCTTGGGGATGCTTGTTCTTGGTCCAAAACACAAGCTGAGCCTCATCCCCTGATGAGGATAGGATCTGGGCGTTTTCATTTATTTGTAATGGGATTGCACCACATAACAGACGAGCGAACAGAATTGGACGAAGGATGCCAGTGTCTGTCTGTGGCCAAATGGCCTTCACTGTCTAGGGTAAGAAAAATAAGGGCAAATAATGCATGGTTAAGGCGATCCCTGGGAGTGGTAAATACAAGGGCGGAAGCCTTAAGACGGGATAGCCAAGTCTTTAAGGTAAGCTGGGCAAGTTCCACATGCCTTGTCCCTGAGGGTTGTATGGAATTTCAGTAGTATGACAAAATTGCAAGGTAGCACAAAACTGTTTAAACTTGGCACTGGTATATGCAGGACATTTATCTGTTTCAATATGTATTGGTTTACCCATTATGAAAAAGACTGAAACAAGATGAGAAAGGACATCTTTGGTAGCCTCTCCAGAATGTGGTGATGCAAAAATAAAGCTGCTGAAGGTATCTATAGAAACGTATATATATTTGGTTTTTCAAAATTCAGGAAAATGAATAACATCCATTTGCTAAACCTGATTGGGCCGTAATCCTCGGGGGTTAACTCCCAAGTGTTGAATGGGGAGGGAGACAGTGCAACCAGGGCATGCTTTTACTATTTCTCATGCATGTTGCCTGGTAATTTTCCAAAGTAATCGATGGCTCTGGGAATTTTGATGGTGAAGATTGTGTAACTCCATGGCCTTTTGAATGGAGCCAACAAAAATTGGAAAGATGGAACGTGTTGCTGCATCAGCTTGGGCATTACCTTGTGTTAGAGGGCTCAGAAGGTCAGAGTGTGTCATGATGTGTCCTAAGGAAAATGGATGTTTTCTGGCCTGAATTAGCTGCTGAAGCTGGTGAAACAGAAAGGGGGAATTGGAAGAAGCCTTAATGGTGGGTGAAATCTCCAGCAGGGGCACAGAATGAGCAATGTAGGCACTGTCTGTATAAATATTAACAAGATTATCAAAAAACTTTATGAAAACTTGTGTTATGGTGAACAATTCCACAAACTGAGCTGACTGATAGACAGTATCAAAGGTGGTAGGCTTGTTATTGACAACAAAGACTGCACGGCCATTACTGGAACTGTCTGTAAAGACAGTAAGGGCTTGAGGAAAGGGAGCCTTTTGAGTAATTTTGGGAAAAATAAATGGATGTAACTGGACAAAATTTAAAAGGGGGTCATTGGGGATGTGGTTAGGAATTGTTCCCAAAAAGCCTGATATGGCAATACCCCATTGATCCATGTCTCTAGTAAAAATTGTAGTAAGGGTTTGGTCCTTAGTATATGGAAATAAAATATTATCAGGGTCTTTGCCAAAATGTTGTCGGGAAAGCAAACGACCTTTAAAAATAAGAGAAGCTACCTGAGCAAGATAAATAGTAATAACCTTGGAGGATGTGGTGGATACAAGGACCAAAAGCAAGGGGCAGCCTTTATTTTTAAAATGTGGATCTCGCTGCCAAAATATTCCTGTGGGTGTATGAGGAGTTTGGAAAATAACCAGAACCAGAGGAAGGTTATAAGAAATTTGTGTAACAAACTTTGGGCAATGGCTTCTGTGGCTTGGTTTAATGCATGTCATGCCTCGGGAGTAAGCTTTTGAGGGGAGGAGGGGTGGGAATCACCTATCAAAATATCATTAAGGGGCAAAAGTACACAAGTGGGTAATTTTAAATATGTTCCTAGCAATTGAATATCCCCCAGTAATATTTGAAAATCATTAAGTGTGTGAAGATGGTCCACACATAGTTGTATTTTAGGAATTTGGATCTGATTATCTTGAAGTTTAAGGCCCAAATAGGTATAAGGGTTCTGTGTTTGAAACTTATCTGGAGCTATCTGTAGTCCCAAGGTAGTGAGGTTTTGTCAAAGTCCAAGTAACAATTATTAAGGTCATGGGTATTAGGTGCAGCAATTAACAAATCATCCATATAATGTAAAATATAATTTTGTGCTCATCGCTCTCTCACAGGGTCTACTGCTTGAGCAACGTATTTTTGGCAAAGACTAGGGCTGTTGGCCATACCTTGGGGAAGAACCTTCCATTGAAATCTCTGCATAGGGCCCTGAAAATTAATGCGAGGGAGACTAAAGGTAAAATAGGGTCTATCCTCAGGATGTAAAGGAATGGTAAAAAAGCAATCTTTTAAGTCAATAACCATTTTACAATAGTTTTTTGGAATCGCCACTGGTGTGGGAATGCCTGACTGTAGTGCTCCCATCGGGCGCATAACTTTATTAATTGCACACAAATATTGTAAAAGGCGCCACTTGCCTGATTTTTTCAAGATAATAAAAATAGGAGTAATCCATGATGAGGTTGAGGACTTTCCATGGCCGGCTGCCAGCTGTTCCTGCACTAACGTGCAGGCAGCCTCCAATTTTTCTTGGGTAAGGGGCCACTGATCCACCAACACAGGAGTCTGAGTCTCCCAAATAATTTTATCTGCATGGGGTACAGGAGGGTCAGGGACAGACACTAAAAATCTGAATACACAAGTCCACATGTATTTGTTTTTGTATGGGTTGTATAGGCTCCACCAGTCCTTGTTTCAGTATCCCCTGGCCTGTACCAGGAACAAAATTCATAAGAAGCATTTGATGAGTCACCATGGAATTGGGACTGGCGAGAATAACTTCCAATAACTCAAAATATCTCCACCCTATACGTTAACAGGGAGGTCAGAATCAACGAAAGGAGTGACAGTTGACTTATTACCATCTTTATCAGTGCAGCTAATAGACCTAGAGCTGACCAGAGGATTTTTTTATTTTCCTATCCCTTTAAGGTCAGTCAAGGATGGAGTGATGGGCCAACCTGATGGCTTGTATTTTTGAGAAATAATTGTGGCATCAGCTCCAATATCTAGAACTCCTTGGAATTCCTTTCCTTCAGTAAGTAAAGTAATGGTGGGTCTATTGTGAGAAATGGGCTGAACCCAATACACATCAGAGAAGCCCAAGAAGGCAGTCCCCAGAGGTAGGTTTGGGTTTTGGAAATGCCTCCTGAATCCAAGGGAAGGAGAATTAATTGTGCAAGTCTTGTTCCTGCTGGGATGGCGGCAACTCCATTAATAGCAGTGGCCAGTATTTTTATTTCTCCAGTGAAATCATTATCATTAATGCCAACGAAGACCTGAACACCTTTTATGGTAGTGGAGGCTCTTCCAAGAATAAGGGCACATGTATGAGATGGAGGGGGACCCATAATTTCATTGGGTATTATCTGGGGCCCTTGCATTGGGTCTAATATTGTATTTGTGGCAGCACAGAGGTCCAATTTTGCGCTGCCTGGGGTGGCTAGTTGGAGGGAGGCAATTGTGGAGAAGGATTTTGTGGTAGGTTGGGAGTTTGGGAGGGAACAAACCTTATTGCTCCTGTGTTTGTCTTGGGGGATGTTGTGGCTGGGGGCTGGCCCCGCAGGGAGTTTCCCGAGAAGTAGGAAGAAATAGGCTGTCTGAGGGCATTTGTCTTAGATCTACACTCACTGGCCCAGTGATGACCTTTACCACTTCAATGGAAAAGGGTAGCTGGGGGCGGTTAAGCCCCAGTTTGAGGAGACGCTATTCCTAGGCTTTGTTTGCCTGTCGGACACTCACATGCAAAATGGCCAGGTTGTTTACAAGTAAAGCAAGTACGTGAGCCAGGATTGTGAAAGGCCTTGGTAAAGGCGGCCCCTAAAGCCAGACCCATGGCATGGGCTGCACCCACGCCTGCACAGAGTCTAATAACTTCAGAAATTTTCGCTTTATCCTTATGTGGTTGAAGAACATCCTGACATGCTGGGTTGGCATTTTCAAAGGCAAGATGTTTTACATAGGTGCTTTCACCTTTGCTTGGTAAATCCTATAGGCTGTGGCAGGGTCCTGAGAGGTCGCGGGTGTTCTGAATGGTAGAGAGCTGCTTCCTTCTCCAAGATAGCATCCTCCCCAGGGGTCAATGTGTCTCTGGGATTTAAAACTGGATAAAGGTGGTTTTTAATCATTGGAGCCTTATTAATTAGGGTCGTATTTTTAGGGGGACCAGGAAGGTTCTCAGGGTCCTGGGAAGACTGAGAAGGGTCTATGTCTATACTAATGATGGGCATGCAGAGGGGGGGAAGAGAGGTCTTTTACATAATCTCTTTCCCAATCCTGACAAGTTGTAAGGTACCATTGTCAAAGCGAAAACTTTTAAGAATTTCATTAATTAAGTTCCAGTAAGAAAAGGTGGGAACTGGCATTTTTTCTGGGCCAAATGATGCATAATTATCTTTTAAACAGTCTCCTACTCTAAGCCATTTTTGCCATCAATGGTCCCTTCAAGAGGAAACCATGGACACAATTATCCTATGTATGAAAAGAAAAAAATTAAGTCCTTTTCTTAACATATGCCCCCCATGTCTTGAAGGACTCCTTGAGGCCTGAAATAAACAAATCATGTGACGATACTGCTTGTCACATGGAGGGTCACTCACCGTGCATCATCCCCACCCTCAACCTGGATATGTCTCCTGGTGGTGTCTGCTGAGGCGATCGCGAGCTCCTCTTGACCAAGTCTTCCAGGAGGAAGGGGTTCCCCCTCAGTCAAAGGCTTGAGCCCCAGTCGGTGGGCGCCAGATGTCCCATCCGGCAGGACACATCAACGTGGTCAGCAAACCTAGATGGGGAGGAATGAAGGGACAAGAGGCACGAGAGATGAGAGCAACACAGGAGTTCTTATCAAGCTGCAAAATTTTATTGTTCACACATGGGTATTAATATGCTGGATTTGGGAAAGCTCTCTTATCGGCAGTTCCTGGATGTCTTCACAAGGTGAGATAACTTCAGGGTGTTTCTGGAAGAAAGATGGCCACAGGATGTCTCAGGGACACATATGGCTACAGGATGTCTTCCAGAAAGGATGTCTCCTGGGGGATGTTTCTTGTAAGTGTCAGGCTGTTCTTTGAAGAAGAATTCCTTCTACCCCTGACAGTCAGGGATTCAGTATTTCGAATGGAAAATTGGAAAATGAATCCAATGTGTAGGCAAATATGTGCTACCCAAAAATCTTCGCACTCTCATTCAGAACAATGCCTTGACATTTCCTTCACCCCAAGTAAGACACAATTAGAGGAGAAGAGTTAGAAAATCTGTGAATACATATCGGTAATGGAAAATGCTCAGGAGTTCACAACCTTCGAGGTTGTAGAGGAGTTTCCAAAAGTAGAGGACAGGATAAAAACTCCAAAAACATGGAGCTCTGCTGGCCTAAAGACTTCTTGAGAAACTGCCTCTGAGATTGGGCACCTGAAATATATGTTGATGACAGGAGCTTTAGCTTCCTTTGTAGTGAGACCATCAAAGCTGGGTCTGCATCTATATGACCTGGAGGACATGGTTTCTTTTTTTCCTATGAACATGAGGCAGTAGGGCTGAATTCTCTCTTTATAGGTAAACTGTTGCCACTGGGGGCTAAGTGTCTTCCAGTGTGGACTGTGAAGCCATTTGGTCATCCTCCCCTTTTCGTGGTGTTTCTTGCAGCTGCACTGGGAGTTTGGTATTTGCTTCACAAAATACGAGAAGTTCAACTGGGACACAGTGATGGAGGGAGTTCTGTCACGTGTGGTGGGTAAGGGTCTGCAGGAGAATGCACCAACCTGGCTTATATCCCACATAGCTTGCCCCCTTGACCATAGCAATCTGATTCTAAACATTGCCCTGCAACCTGTCCATATAACAAGATGCCTTTACATACAAGGGTATGGGAGCTGCACCATATCAGTCACAAGGCATTTGGAAGCCAATGGCATATCCACATCACCCCACCACAGATGTTTTAACACACACCTGCACACCACTGCTCTAGGCCGACTACTCATCAGGCTCCAAGTTACTGGCATCTCTGTTCTACACCATTTTCATGAAACCCAGTCAATCAAGGCACTGACTGGTATACTCATGATCAGCAATAGGACACCCAAAGGTTCTCCAGTGCCACCAGGTGATGGGAATTTCCAAACTTTAGTGATATTTATCTAGGCATTTTTCATGGATGAAGTTGAAGGCACTGTGGGTTTCAATTCATTCTGGAACCATTAAATGGAGAAGAAGCTCATTTCAATGAAAGCTCTGGAGAATTCTAACAGGCAAGGCTTCCCAAATACAGGCTAAAAGGTCACATTAAGCCAGACATTTGAGGTCTACAATGTGAGGTCCATGTGTGTTTTGACTTGCAACGATGGCTGCCAAGTCTTTAAGAATAAAATCATGTGATGTCCTTCCTGAGATTTCCAGTGCTCTTTGGAAAGCCTCCCTGGGCCTAGATCTCAGTTTCCAAGGGCGACTCTCATGCATGGCCTCCTAAAATCCCAACACAATACATGGTGATACTTCTTTGAGGTCAGTTCCAGAACTCAGTCTCTAAGGGGAATCACATAAGTGTTCAAGCCCAGGTGGACATAGTCATCTCTTCCAACAGCCACAAAAATGACCACAATTAAAACCAAAACACTCCCACATGACACACCTGATGCAAAGACCTTCCTGACTTTCAGGGCAACAGAAGAATAGGTAAGCAAAATGTCCAAAGCAGGGTTTTTCCACTGAGGCATTCCTGGTCTCATTGATATCTGAGCTTTCTGAGATGCTCGCCATTCCCTTCAGCTATCCAGTACATGGCCATGTCACAGAGATTTGAGGTGGTACATATATTTGACTCAAAACTATGAGCCTATTCTGGAGAGTGCACACAATTCAGGAAGAAAACAGAAACTTAAGAAGTTAGCAGGTGTTCCCCATCGATAAGTCAAGTCACAGTCCATTCATGAATTGGGCAGGATGAAAGCTGAGAAGCTTTCTACTAGACAGGACTCACCCATTGATGCATTTTCTTTTCTAATGTCTACAACCAGGGACACAGTGGTATAAACAGACATAGAAACACTCGCCTTGTCAAATGACTTACTAGAAACAGTTCCCTCCAAACCAAACAAACCGCCATTCCTACCTATTCTCAGAATATGACACAAAACCACAAACCCACACCGACACCCACAAAGACACCTCCTTCCCCCAAGTAGGTCTGTGACTATCCGGAGTGTCCTCTGACTGGTGGGCCATACTATGTTCCAATGAAATGGCCTGTCCTGTCTCAGATCTGGTCTCCTTGGCCAACTCTGTGAAGTTGTCAGGAGCCAGCAGTGAGCCACTACCTACTTTCTCAGGAAAAGCCCCTCTTCAGAGCTTTCCTGGTTTTGGCCGTCCTCACATCAGTAGGTACCAAAAATGACTGACTCTGTCCTTGGTAAATCCAAACAAGTGAGACCACTGGGACTGCGACTGCCTCTTGGTGCCTGGCTTCTTGGATACTAAGTTCAGAAAGTTCCATCAATAAAGAAGTGAGGTGAGGTCACTTCCTTAAGGAACTGAATCAGATCACTGCCTTGGTAACCACTATGTCCTAACAGTTGCTTCCAAGACTACCATGAGTTGGATGCTGTCCCTACTTCCTGTGACACTTTCACAAGGTAGAATGGTATATCAACCATTGGCACCCGGGAACAGCTATCCACACCAACCTGGTTTCGTCCATCTTCTCTGCATTAAGAGAGAGGCTGATTCATAAACAACCCTTCATCCTGACCAGGTTGTTTGCCATGGAAGCTGACTTTTGCTCTCTCACGTCCTTCATAGTTGCGTACATCTTCTCCAGGGATCATATCTGCATGGACCTTGAGGTTCTCAGGAGGTGGAAGATCCCCTACCTTCCTGTATTGTAAGACCAACTCTGTCCCTGCTCTTCTGTAAAGTTAGATTGAGGGAACAGTGTATGGTTAGGGTTAATAATATGTTCAATTTGAATTAGGAATCATTCTGCTGGATGAATAATGGTACTGGGAACCTGCAACATTTATAAGTATATATAGGTGAAATATATGTATGAAAACAGAAATCTAAGTAAGATTTGAAGCGCAGAATGGGGATGGGCCTTTGATTGTGATACTTAGCGTTGAATTATGTTCTGCACAGATGTCTGAGATAGATCGATATACAATGGCATTAGACCCTGTACCTTGGATTATTGAATGTATAAGAGAACATCCAGTCAAAAAGGGATAATGGGTCGGATTAGGAAGATAGTCAGTAGGTTTAACAAGAAGAGTGAGTATAGGATTTGGAAAAAAAGTTCCTTAGCAATAGGGTATGGATTAGAGTGTGAATGTAAGTGTCAGCACAATTGAAGAGTCAGTCACAATGATGAACTGGGGAAAGTATGTAGGAAAGCTGATATAAATAGAGACATTATGAAATCAGGAAAAGTATAAAGTGAGAGATAGGATTAGATATTTTCAACAGGGTTGAGTTTGAATATATAATCTTAGCAAGAAACAAATATGTTGTCACAAATAGGATTGACTTTTGAGAGCATTAGCCATACTTGATATGGATGGTTTCAGTAATCCATGTTCACTTTACATTTAGGCTTTGGTGCAAACATAAGTGTGACCTTTTCTTTTTGTGTCCAGAATATTTCTGTGATAAAATGTATATGTAGATCACATGACATGAGTATTTCTTCCACCATTACTGGGAGCAAAATTTTGAAGACGTATAAATTAGTATTGGGTTTACAAAGAGGTGCACTCTCTGTCTATGAATATAGAGACAATGCATGAATAGACAATAGTGTGAATAAATAATATAACTGGTTCCACTTTAAATAATGGATTGATTTGATATCTGAAAATATATAAGAAATCTTATATTGATATACAATCATTCATTCCAACCAGTTATACATCTAATAGTAATATTAGGGTTATAGGTTATCATGAAGGGTGTGTGAGTTTTGCTTCAAATATGATTATGGAAATCGAAAATAATATGTTTGGAATGAAGTCTCATGAAAAAACCATTCAAGAAACATGGAGGATTACATGTGTTCTAAAGCAGAAAATGATTGAAAGTGAAACAAATGCCTATAAATTTGCTAACATATGGATGAAATATATATCCTATAATGTGCATAAACTGAAGAAATTGTAACATACAAGTGGTGAATAAGAATGAACATCAAAATACACATCATGTCCCATAGGAATCTACTTGCATTGATGAAAAAATGGATCAATTTTTCTAGAAATATTAGGATTTGTATCCACCATTCACTGAGTTAGTTTTCATTTCTAGGATAAAAATATGTATTTCAGGTGGATGAATATTTCCGTGAATAATCTTGGGAAATGTTAACTCTAAATCCAAATACATGAATATGAATGAATTTAGGGAGTGTATAATAAGACACATATATTTTATATTTTAAAAAAATTTAGAGTGTGTATATATATATATATATATATATATATATATATATATATATATACACACACACACACACACAAACACACAGAGAGACATTAAAAATTAGCAATCCATATGCCAATCGAAATTCACCATGAAATATATATCATCCACAGATCCAAAAATATTCATTTTACTGAACATGAATTTATGTATAATGTTGTTCAACTAGGAAGCTCACCCATATTTTGAAATTTCAGTTTCAACAGCGTTTAGGCGGAGTGATCTATTCTCACAATTTCTATCTGTCAAGTCAGCCACCTCACAAGAGTGTACCTGTGGTACCAGGTAGAATTCTATATGTGCATATAAAACTACATGTGCTGAATAGGCTACAGAGAAAGGGAGACAGGAATTCACATATTTGTTAACTTTAAGTACCCATGGAACTATTTCAATTAAAAATTAACTTGATTTATAACACCTACACTTTATCATGCAAAAGCCAAGTCTAACTATACACCCTGCCTCCTCTGAAATGCTTGCATTTCTATTTTGTTTGGGTTATTTTACTCCATCATATTAGGATTAGTAGTAAGAGTCTATTAGGGTATGGGTTAGTGTCAGTTATTCAGTATTTCAAATGGAAAATAGGAAAATAAATCCAATGTGTATGCAAATATGTGCTACAAAAATTTCCCACTATCATCCAGAACAATGCCTTGACAATATCTTCGCCCCTAGGAAGACACAATTAGAGAAGAAGAGTTAGAAAATCTCTGAATACATACCTGGAATGGAAAATGTTCAGGAGTTCACAACCTTGGAGGTGGTAGAGGAGTTTCCAAAAGTAAGGGACAGTGTAAACACTCCACAAACATGGAGCTATGCTGGCATTAAGACTTCTTGAGAAACTGCCTCTGAGGTTGGACACTTGAAGTATATGTTGTTGTCAGGAGCTTTAGCTCCCTGTGTACGGAGACCATCAAAGCTGGGTCTGCATCTATGTGACCTGGAGGATATGGTTTCTTATTTTCTAATGAACATGAGGAAGCAGTGATGAATTCTCTCTTTGTAGATAAACTGTGGCCACTGGGGGCTAAGTGTCTCCCTGTGTGGACTTTGAAGCCATTTGGTCATCCTCCAATTTTCGTGGTGTTTCTTGCTGCTGCACTGGGTGTTTTGTATTTGCTTCACAACATACAAGGATTTCAAATGGGACACAGTGCTGGTGGGAGTCCTGTAAGGTGTGGTGGGTCAGGGTCTTCAGGAGAATGCACCAACCAGGCTTCAATCCCACATTTCTTGCTCCCTTGACCATAGCAACCTGATTCTGAACATTGCCCTGAAACCTGTCCATATAACCAGATGCCTTTTCATGTAATTTTCTGCTGGCTGCACCAAGTCAGTCACAAGCCATTTGGAAGCCAATGACACACCCACATGGCCACACCACAAATATATTATCAGACAACTGCACACCACTGCTCTAGGCCCACTACTCAGCAGGCTCCAACTTACTGGCATCTGTGTTCTACACCATTTTCAAGAAATCCAGTCAATCAAGGCACTGTCTGGTACACTCATGAGCAGCAATAGGACATCCAATGGTTCTCCAGTGCCACCTGGTCATTGGGAATTTCAAAAATTTTATGGTATTTATCTATCCATTGTTCAAGAATGAAGTTGGAGGCACTTTGGGGTTTCCATTCATCCAAAAACCATTAAATGGTGAGGAAGCTCATTTCAATGAAAGTTCTAGAGAACTCTCACAGGCAAGGCTTTCCAAAGATTGGTCAAAATGTCATATGCAGACAGGCCCATTGAGGTCTAAAATGTGAGGTCCATGTGTGTTTTGACTCTTAACTATGGCTGCCAAGTCTTTCAGAATAAAATCATGTGATATTCTGGTTGAGATTCTCAGTGCTCTGTGGAAAGCCACCCAGGGCCCAATCTCAAGTTTCAAGGGTGACTCTCATGCGTGGCCTCCTACAATCCCAACACAATTAATGGCAATACTTCTCTGAGGTCAGTTCCAGAACTCAGTCTCGAAGGAGAATCACACCAGTGTTCAAGCCCATGTGGATCCAGTCATCTCTTCCAACCGCCACACAAATGACCACAATTGAAACCAAAACATTCCCACATGACCCTCATCTTCTTCCATATAGACACCCATCATAAACTCTTGCTGGAGGTTTCCATGAGGAGCGCAGCCCAAGGCAATGTCCAAAATATGCACCCTTGCCCGTCATTTGCCTAAAGTGAGGGTGGCCTTGACACCCTTCCTGTGAACCAGGAGTGATCAAATAGGCCTGCCTTTAATACGGCTCTGCTTCTCCAATTTGAGGCCTACTGACTGTCAGGTATAGATTCTTTATGTGATTTGGCATCATGGGAGAACCCAAGCACTTCTGCAGGAGTTCAAAGAACTCATTTGACCCAGAGGATCCTATTCTCACTTGATGGAGGTTAGGAACCTAACAGAGGAAGGCAAGAAACTTCAT
This sequence comes from Callospermophilus lateralis, assembly GCF_048772815.1. Taxonomy (NCBI): domain Eukaryota; kingdom Metazoa; phylum Chordata; class Mammalia; order Rodentia; family Sciuridae; genus Callospermophilus; species Callospermophilus lateralis. The sequence continues at coordinate 455,721 of NW_027511742.1, read as the reverse complement.
CCACAATGACTGATATTTTTACCATTTTCGTTTTCAATACACACATGGGAACTTTCTTTATATCCATCAGGTTCTGAGAATCTAATCCATAGCATGATGCAGAGCCAAGCAGCTGATTCAGACACATCCCTTTGGAAAGCAATTAAGCAAAGCACCACAGGTGATGCCCATTTATTTGCATTTAAAAACTGTTTACTTCAGGCTTCAAAAAGGAGTGGCCTGAGGTAAGGACCTTCCTGACATTCAGGGCAACAGAAAAATAGGTAAGCAGAAGGCCCAAAACAGTGTTTCTCCACTGAGACTTTCCTGGTCACACAGATATATGAGTTTCCTGAGATGGTCACCATTTCATTCAGCTATCCAGTACATGGCTATGTCACAGAGCTTGGAGGTGTTACATATCTTGGACACAAAACCATGAGCCTATTCTGGGTAGTGGCCAAAATTTAGGAAGAAAACAGGAACTTAGGAAGATAGTAGGGGTTGCCCATCCATAAAGCAACCTGCAGTCCAGTCATAAATTGGGTAGGATGAATGATGGAAAACTTTCTTCTAGACAGGACATATCCATTGATGCATTCTCTTTTCTCATGTCTACAACCACGGACACAGTGAGATACACAGATATAGAAACACTCACCTTGTCAAACGACTTTTTAGAAACAGTCCACTCCAAACCAAACAAACCGCCTTCCCTACCTATTCTCAGAACATGAGACAAAACCACAAACTCACACCCACACCCACAAAGGCACTTCCTTTCCCCAATATGTCTGTGACAATCCGGAGTGTCCTCTGACTGTGGACCATATTGTTACCTCGAACTGGCCTGCCCTGTCTCAGATCTGGTCTCCGTGGCCAAATCTGTGAAGTTGTCAGGAGGCAGCGATGACCAACTACCTGCTTTCTTAGGAAAGGACCCTCTTCAGAGCTGTCCTGGCATTTGGCCATTCTCACATCTGTAGGTACCAAAAAAGACTCTCTCTGTCCTTGGTAAAACCAAACATGTGATCCCACTAGGACTGTTACTGGGACTGGCTCTGGATGCCTGGCTTCCTAGATCCCAAGTTCAGAGAGTTCCATCACCAAGTAAGATAGGTGAAGTCACTTTTTTCATGAAATGAATGAGGTCACTGCCTTGGCAACCACTTTGTCCTAACAGTTGCTGCCAAGGGTCCCATGAGATGGAGGCTGTTCCTACGTTCTGTGACACTGTCACAAGTTACAATGGTATATCAACCATATGCACTGGGGAACTTCTCTCCATACAGGCCTGCTTTGGTCCATCTTCTCTACATTAAGAAGAGAGAGGCTGATTCAGACGCATCCTTTCATCCTGTCCAGGTTCTTTACCATGTCAGAAGACTTTTGCTCTCTTTGGTACTACATAGCTGCCTACAACTTCTCCAAGGATCATTTCTGCATTGACCTTTGAGGTTCTCAGCAGGTGGAAGATCCCCTACATTCCTGTATTGTAAGACCAACTCTATCCCTGCTCCTCTGTAAAGTTAGATTGAGGGAACAGCGTATGGTTAGGGTTAATAACAGGTTCTATTTCGGTTAGGAATCATTCTGCGGGATGAATAATGTTATTGGGAACCTGCGATATTTAAAAGAATATATAGGTGAAATATAAGTTTGAAAACCCAAATCTATGTAAGTTTTGAAGCCCAGAAGTGTATTGGGCCCTTGGGTAGGATACTTAGCTTTGAATTATGTTCTGCACAGATGTCTCTGATTAATCGCTGTACAATGGCATAGGACCTTTACCTTGGATGATTGAATGTCAAAGAGAACATGCAGTCAAAAAGGGATAGTCGGTAGGATAAGGAAGATAGTCAGTAGGTTTAGAAAGAAGAGTGAGTATAGGATTAGGACCTAAAGTTTTTTAGCAATAGGGTTTCGGGTAGAGAGTGAATGTAAATGTCAGCACATGTGAAGAGTCATTCACAATGATGAACTGGGGAAAATATGTAGGAAAATAAATATCAATTGAGACAAAAGGAAATCAGGCAAAGTATCATGTGAGTTATAGGATTAGACATTTTCAACAGGGTTGAGGTTGAATATATACTCTTAGCAAGAAACAAATATGTAGTCACCAATTGGATTGACATTTGAGAGCATTAGGCAACCTGGACATGGATGTTATTACTAATCCATGCTCACTTTCCATTTAGGCTTTGGTACAATCATAAGTGTGACCTTTGCATTTTGTGTCCATAATATTACTGTGATAAAATATATATGTAGATCAGGTGACATGAGTATATCTTCCACCATTTCTGGGAGCAATATTTTGAAGACGTATAAATTAGTATTGGGGGTACAAAGAGGTGTACCCTGTTTCTATGAATATACAGATAATGCATGAATAAAACATACTCTGAATAAAACCTATACTCATTCCACTATAAATAATGGATTGAATTGATATCTGAAAATATACAGGAAATCAAATATTCATATACAGACATTCATTACAACCAGTTATACATTAATGATAATATTAGTATTAGGATTTTCATGAAGAGTGTGTGAGTTTTGCTTCAAAATTGATTATGGAAATCGAAAATAATGTGTTTGGAAAGAAGTCTCATGAAAAGACCAATAAAGAAACATGGAGGAATTCATGTGTTCAGAAGCAGGAAGTGATTGAAAGTGAAACAAATTCCTATATATTTTTGAACTTTTGGATGAAATATATATACTATGATGTGCATAAACTGAAGAAATAATAATGTCCCACTGTTGAATAAATATAAACGTCAAAATACATATCATGTCCCATAGGAATCTACTTGCATTGATGTTAAACTGGGTCAGTTACTGTAGAAACATTAGGATTTGTATACACCATTCACTGAAGTTAGTTGTCAGTACTAGGAAACAAATATGAATTTCAGGTGGATGAATAGTTTGGAAAATAATCTTGTGAAAAGTTGATTATAAATCCACCTAAATGAATATGAATGAATTTAGGGAGTGTATAATAAGTCACATATATTACATATTTTGAAAAATCTGGAGAGTATATATATATATATATATATATATATATATATATATATATATATATAGAGAGAGAGAGAGAGAGAGAGAGAGAGAGAGAGAGAGAGACATTAAAAACTAGCAATATATATGCCAATCAAAATTCATCATGAAATATATATCATCCACAGATCCAAAAATATTCATTATACTGAACATGGATTTATGTATAATGTTGTTCAACTAGAAAGTTCACCCATAGTTTGAAATTTCAGTTCCAATAGCATTTACGAGGAGTGATCTGTTCTCACAATTTGTATCTGCCAAGCCAACCACCTCACAAGAATGCACGTGTGGTACCAGGTAGAAATCTATATGGGCATATAAAAATACATGTGCTTAATAGGCTACAGAGAAAGAGAGAAAGGAATTCACATATTTGTCAACTTTAAAAACACATGGAGAACTATTTCAAAAAAAATTTGCAAGATTTATAACTCCTACCCTATATTATGCAAAAGGCAAGTCCAAGTATACACCTTGCCTCCTCTGAACTGCTTGTACTTCTTTTCTGTTTTTTGTTATTTTTCTCCATCATATTAGGATTAGTAGTCAGAGTCTAGTTGGGAATTGGTTAGGGTTAGAGATTCAGTGTTTTAAAGGGAAATTGAAAAATGAATCCAATGTCTATGCAAATATGTGTTACCCAAAAATCTTCCCACTCTCATCCAGAACAATGCCTTGATATTATCTTTTACAAAAGTAAGACACAGTTAGAGGAGAAGAGTTAGAAAATCTGTGAATACATATCTGGAATGGAATTTGCTCATGAGTTCACAACCTTGGAGGTGGTAGCAGAGTTCAAAAAAGTAAGGCAAAAGGTAAACACTCCTCAAACATGGAGCTCTGCTGGCCTATAAAAATTCTTGAGAAACTGCCTCTGAGGTTGGGCACTTGAAATATATGTTGTTTTCAGGAGATTTAGTTCTTTTGTAGAGAGACCATCAAAGCTGGTTCTGCATATATGTGACCTGTAAGACATGGTTTCTTATTTTTCATTGAACATGTGGCAGCAGTACTGAATTCTTTTTTTTGTAGCTAAACTGTGGACACTGTGGCTAAGTTTCTCCCTGTGCTAACTGGGAAGACATTTGTTCATCCTCCACTTTTAGTGGTGTTTCTTGCTGCTGCACTGGGAGTTTGGTATTTGCTTCACGAAATAAAGGAGGTCAATTGGGACACATTGCTGGAGGGAGTTCTGTCACGTGTGGTGGGTGAGGGTTTGCAGGAGAATGCAATAACCAGGCTTCTATCCCACATAGCTTTCCCCCTTGACCATAGCAACCTGATTCTGAACATTTCCCTGAAACCTCTCCATATAACAAGATGCCTTTACCTATTGGGTCTGTTGGCTGAAACCATATCAGTCACAAGCCATTTGAAAGCCAATGGCATATCCACGTGGCCCCACCACAGATGTTTTGTCACACAACTGCTCACCACTGCTCTAGGCCCACTAATCAGCAGGCACCAACTAACTGGCATCTCTGTTCTACACCATTTTCAAGAAACACTGTCAATCAAGGCACTGTCTGGTATACTCATGATCAGCATCAGGACATCCAAAGGTTTTCCAGTGCCACCTGGTCATGGAAATTTCAAAAATTTCATAGTATTTATCTAGCCATTATTCAAGGAATAAGTTGTAGTCACTGTGGGTTTCAATTCATTCAGGAACCATTAAATGTTAAGGAAGCTCATTTCAATGAAAGCTCTGGAGAACAATCACAGGCAAGGCATCCCAAATAGTGGCCAAAAGGTCACATGAAGCCAGGACCATTGAGGTCTACAATGTGAGGTCCATGTGTGTTTTGACTCTCAACTATGGCTGCCAAGTTTTTCAGAATAAAATCATGTGATATCCTGGCTGAGATTCTCAGTGTTCTGTAGAAAGCCACCCTTGGCCTAGATCTCAGTTTCCAAGGGCGACTCTCATGCGTGGCCTCCTAACATCCCCACAAAATTCATGGCAATACTTCTCTGAGGTCAGTTCTACAACTCAGTCTCTAAGGAGTATTACACCAGAGTACAAGCCGAGGTGGACCCAGTCATCCCTTCCAACTGCCACACAAATGACCAAAATTAAAACCAAAACATTCCCACATGGCCCTCATCTTCTTCCACATAGACCCTCATTATAACCTCTGGCTGGAGATTTCCATGAGGGGTGCAGCGCAAGAGAGTGTCCAAAATAAGCTCCCTTGGCCGTCATTCGCCTAAAGTCAGGGTGGCCTGGACACCATTCCTGTGAACCAGGAGTGATTAAATAGGCCTGCCATTACAACTGCTCTGCTTCTCCAATTTGAGGCCTACTGACTGTGGGGTTTAGATTCTTTATTTGAAGTGGAATCATGAGAAAACCCAAGCACCTCTGCATGGCTTTGAAAAACTCATTTGACCCAAAGGATCCCTATACTCACTTGATGATTGTCTGCAACCTAATAGAGAAAGGAGAGAGACATCATCCACAATGACTGAATTTTGCCATTTTAGTTTTGGATGCACACATGGGATCTTTCTTTATATCCATCAGGTGCTGAGAATATAAGCCACAGCCTCACACAGGGCCAAGAGGCTGATTCAGTCACATCCCATTCAAAGCAATTAAGCAAAGAGCCACAGGTGATGCCCAATCATTTCCATATGAAAACTGTTTTTTTCATGCTTCACAAAGGGGTGGCCTGAGGCAAAGACCTTCCTGTCATTTAGTGAAACAGAAAAATAGGTAAGCAAAATCACAAAGCATGGTTTCTCCACTGAGACTTACCTGGTCACACTGATATCTGAGTTTTCTAAGAAGCTCGCCATTACCTTCAACTATTCAGTACATGGCCATGTGACAGAGCTTGGGGTGGTACCTATCTTGGACACAAAACCATGAGACTATTCTACAGATTGGTCAGAATTCAGGAAGAAATCTGAAACTTAGGAAGATAGTAGGTGTTGCCCATCGATAAGGCAACCTGCAGTGCAGTCATAAATTGGGCAGGATGAATGCTGGGAAGCTTTCTACTAGACAGGACACATTCATTGATGCATTCTCTTTTCTAATGTCTACAACTACGGACACAGTGTTATACACAGACATAGAAACACTTGCCTTGTCAAACAACTATCTAGAAACAGTCCACTGCAAACCAGACATACCAGCTTTCCTACCTATTCTAAGAAAATGAGACAAAACCACAAACTCACACCCACAAACACAAAGCACCTCCTTCCCCCAAGTAAGTCTGTGAATATCCAGAGTGTCCTCTGACTGGCGGGTCCTACTATGTTCACCCGAAATGGCCTGTACTGTGTCAGATCTGGTCTCCTTGGCCAACTCTGTGTAGTTGTTAGGAGCCAGCGGTGAGTCACTACCTACTTACTAAGGAAAGGCCCGTCTTCAGAGCTCTCCTGACATTTGGCCATCCTCACATCAGTAGGTACCAAGAAAGACAGAATCTGTCATTGGTAAAACTAAACAAGTGAGCCCACTGGGACTGGGACTTGGACTGGCTCTGGATGCCTGGCTTCCTGGATCCCAAGTTCAGAGAGTTCCATCACCAAAGAAGTAAGGTAGGTCACTTCCTTCAGGAACTGAATGAGGTCAATGCCTTGGCAAACACTTTGTCCTAATAGTTGCTTCCAAGGGTCCCATGAGATGGAGGCTGCCCCTACTTCCTGTGACACTGTCACAAGTTAGAATGGTATATCAACCATAGACACACGGGAACAGCTCTCCACACAGACCTTGTTTGGTCCATCTGCTCTACATTAAGAAGAAAGTGGCTGATTCAGACACACCCCTTCATCCTGACAAGGTTGTTTGCCATGGAAGATGACTTTTGCTCTCTCAGGTCCTTCATAGCTGCCTACCTCTTTTCCAGGGATCATGTCTGCATGGACCTTTAAGGTTCTCAGCAGGTGGAAGATCCCCTACATTCCTGTATTGTAAGACCAACTCTGTCCCTGCTCTTCTGTAAAGTTAGATTGAGGGAACAGTGTATGTTTAGGGTCAATAACATGTTGGATTTGGTTTAGGAATCATCCTGCAGAATGAATAATGGTATTTGAAACTGCGATATTTACTAGAATATATATGTGAAATATAAGTGTGAAACCAGAAATCTAGGTAACATTTCAAGCCCAGAAGCGCATTGGACCCTTGATTGTGATACTTAGAATAAAATTACATTCTGCACAGAGGTCTCAGATAGATCAATATACAATTGCGTAAGACCTTGTACCTTGCTTGATTGAATGTAGAAGAGAATATCCAGTCAAAAAAGGATAGTCGGTAGGATTAGAAAGATAGTCGGTAGGTTTACAAAAAGAATGAGTATAGGATTAGGAACAAAAGTTTATTAGCAATTGGTTATCGATTAGAGTTTGAATGTAAATGTCAGCACATGTGAAGAGTCAGTCACAATGATGAACTGGGGAAAATATGTAGGAAACAGATAGAAATAGAGCCATAATGAAATCAGGCAATATATAAAGTGAGGGATAGGATTAGACATTTTCAGTAGGGTTGAGTTTGAATATATAATCTTAAGAAGAAACAAATATGTAGTCACCAATAGGATTGATATTTGAGAGCATTAGGCAAGCTGGACATGGATGTTTTTAGTAATCCATGTTTACTTTCCATTTAGGCTTTGGTACAAACATAAGTGTGACCTTTGCATTTTGTGTTCCAAATATTTCTGTGATTAAATGTATAAGTAGATCAGGTGACATGAGTATTTCTTCCACCATTTCAGGGAGCAATATTTTGAAGAGATATAAATTAGTATTGGGGGTATAAAGAAGTGTACACTGCGTCTATGAATATAGAGATAATGCATGAATAGACCATACTGTGAATAAATAATATAACTCTTTCCACTTTAAATAATGGATTGAATTTTTATCTGAAAATATATAAGAAATCCTATATTGGTATGCAATCATTAATTCCAACCAGTTATACATCTAATGGTAATATCAGAGTTATAATTTATCATAAAGTTTATGTGAGTTTTGCTTCAAAAGTGATTATGGAAACTGAAAGTAATGTGTCTTGAAAGAAGTCTCATGTAAAGACCTGTCAAGAAACATGGAAGAATACATGTGTCCTGAAGCAGGAAGTGATTGAAAGTGAAACAAATTCCTGTAAATTTGTGAACTTGTGGGGAAATCTTAAGAGCCCCTCCCAGCTCTCCCTTGAGCGCGATAGCCAGACCGAGGGAATTAGGAGTGGCACGGGACTCGTGGTGCAGACCTCCAGGCCACCGCTCCCACCAGTGCTGAAAAGTGAAGTCTCTTGCTCCAGCTTCTGGGGGCATGGCTTCCGGAGTGCAAGCAAATTCGCTGGGGGTTCTCAGGCCTAAGCTCTACAAACTTAGGGTATGAGGGAGACAAACAGGGAGAGTGTGCCCAGGCGTTCATGAAAACAGGGCTCCTAGGAGCAGCAGATCTGGCATGTAGCCAGTATTGTGGTGAGTGTCACAGGTGAGTGGGGCCTGGCTTGAGGAAACACAAAAGAAGGCCCTAGGCACTCAGGATTGGACACCCACCCAGTCTGGAAGGAAGAGCTGCTGCACAGTGATTGGTTCCCACTTATTGAAAGGAGAAGCTTGGCCCAGTGGGCACAGCTCTACCTACTGGAAAAGAAGTTTATTGCAATCTATGACTGCATTTATTATTATTATTATTATTATTATTATTATTATTATTATTATTATTATTTTAATTTGTTTTTTTTTGTTTTGTTTTTGTTTTCTTTTATTTTCATTTTTTGTTGCTGTTCTTTAACTTTTTAAAAATGTTTTAAAATATTTTATTTTTTATTTCATTTTATTTTTTTTTTCCGGTTCATGATGACCATCTGAGAACACAAATTTATTGCTTTTATTTTCCAAAATCCTCATAAAAGAACTTAAACACTATAAAAAAAACACACGGTATTACCATAAAACAACAAATGATAGGGAAAAAAACATATTGGATCTCACCATCATGTATACACACAACACACACCTGCACAATCCCCCCAAACTAAAAGTAAATAGCAGAAAGATCAGTAGAGTGGAGGGAAGGGAACAGAAAGAGGGAGAAAAGGAGAAAAAGAGGAAGTACTGGGGACTGAATTAGAGCAAATTATATTTCATGCTTTTATAATTATGCCAAAATGAATCTTAATGTTATGTATAATCTTAATGTTATGTATAAAAAGAACCAATTAAAAAAAGAAATACGATAGTATACCAGTGCTGTGTAGAGAAAAATAAAAAAAATACCTATACATAAACTAAAAAAAATGTGAATTTTAAGAATAAACTGGAGTTGGCTAGAGTTGTGGCTCAGTGGTAGAGCACTTGTCTAGCATGTGTGAGGCACTGGTTGGATTCTCAGCACTGCATATAATTTAATTAATTAAATAAGGATCCATCAACAACTAAAAAAACTAGTAAAAAAGAATAAATTATAAAAAATAAATGAAAGTGTGTAGAAAATGTCATTTGAAGTAAAAATACAAAATCAGCTCTAAGTTGTGTGCAACACAAACACACAAGTTAAGTGGTGTTTGAAAATACAGGGAGCAAAAGCTATTGTATAAAAATTTTATTGATAATTCCAGAACATCTATTATTAATATCAATGTAAAATATGTATTTTAAGTGAAAGAACCTTTAATAAGACAGCAATTGTGTTAATTAATTAAAGAATCTAAAAATTAGATGAAAATATGATTTGTTTTTATTCAATGAAGCAAGATTAAATGTTTGAAATATGATTTTAAGGAGAAATATAGGCACCACAATAAGTTTTAGGCATTTTGTGGATACAAAGATAATTAACTTAGGACAACTTACTATGATAAATGAGTTTACTTTAGTAGAAAAATAGAATTTGCTCTCTGGAAACTGGGCACCCCTAATCCCCAAATCCCAAATCCAAAATGCCAAATCTAACATGTTTTAGTACTGGAATGTGACAAGTGAAAAGTTTCCTACTTGGCTTCATTTGACAGGTTACAGTCAAAATGCAGGTATACTAAAAATGTTGTATGAAATTTCCGCCAGGCTATGGGTCTAAGGCATGTATGAAATATAAATGAATTTCATATTTACACTTGAGTCTTATCCCCAAGATTATGTGTGTATAAATATTCCATAATTCCAAAAAAATCCAAAATCTGAAATGCTTCTTGTTCTAAGCATTTTTGATAAACAATACTTAACCTATATACAATTGTTTCCCCCACAACAAATAAACAAATTTAATAAGGTTAAAAACTTTCCAAAAATAAAATTTAAACATACTACAAAGCAAATAAATAACACATGAAAAATAAATTTTTTGGTGACTTAACAACTGGAAACTGTTTCATTTAACTTGCCCCTGGATCATAGATAAACTTCAAAATTATTTTCTTTTTTTTTTAATGGCAAAATAATTTTATTTTATTTTATTTTTTTATTGGTTGTTCAAAACCCTACAAAGCTCTTGACATATCATATTTCATACATTAGCATACATTAGCTTCAAGTGAGTTATGAACTCCCTATTTAACCCCAAGTAGAGATTGCAGAATCACATGGGTTACACATCCACATTTTTACATAATACCATACTAGTAACTGTTGTATTCTGCTGCCTTTCCTATCCTCTACTATCCCCCCTCCCCTCCCCTTTTTGTTATTATTATTTTTTAAAATTTTAATTTTAATTTTATATTATCATTATCATTTTTTAAAATCATTTTCTTTCTTTATTTTCTATTTTTCTATTGTATTTCATTTCTTTTCAATTTTCTTATTTCCCATTCCTTGCATTCTACCTGCCTACTCTCATTCTCTTTAGTGACTTTTTCCCTTCCTTTCTAAAATCTTTCCTCCCAAACATCAAATAAATTTATAAGAGTAAACAGTAACTCAGCAGTCAAACAGAACAAGAAGTAACATGAGCAGCATAAACAAGCAAGGAAGAAAAGAAGAACAAACAACGAAGGACAGCCTAAATATTCAGGAGGACCTAGAGTCATCAGAAAAGTGGTCATAAAGAACTCAAGGAATACCTTAGACAGATGGAATGGAAACTTAAAGAGGATATGAGACAGAAAATCCAAACAATAAAAGAAAACTTTGAAAATGAATTACATAAACATATAAAAGAAAAAGTTAAGCATCTTTATCAGTGGATAGAGATTATAAAAAAAATCAAAAAATAATTCTAGAAAGGAAGGAAATGTTAAACCAAATTAAGAACTCCATTGAGAGTATCACTAACAGAGTGGAGCAAGTAGAAGCCAGAACGTCAGATAATGAAGACAAAATATATCATCTTGAAACGAGTCCAGCCAACTCAGAAAGGCTGGCAAAAAAATCACAAGAAAAACATCCAAGAGATTTGGGATAACATAAAAAAAACCACACTTACGAGTCATCAGGATAGAGGAAGGTACAGAGACTCAAATCAAGGAAATGAGAAAACTGCTGAATGAAATAATTACAGAAAACTTTCCAGAAATGAAAAAGGAAATGGATATACAAATTGTAGATGTATACAGGACAAGAGCACACAAAATCACAGTAGACGAATGCCAAGACACATTGTTATGAAGATATCCAATATACAGAACAAAGAGAAAATAATAAATCTACAAGTGAATGGAGGCAGAATACATTCAGTGGTAAACCAATAAGGTTAACAACGGATATTTGATCACAGACCCTGAAAGCGAGAAGATCCTGGAAAAACGTATTTCAAACACTGAAAGACAATGGATGCCAACCAAGAATTATGTATCCAGCATAATTAACCATCAGGTATGACAACGAAATAAGAATCTTTCATGATAAACAAAAGCTAAAAGAATTTGAAGCCAGAAAACAAGCATTGCAAAGCATCTTGAGCAAAACACTACACATGAAAGAAATAAAAAACAACAACCAAAACCATCAGTGGGAAGTACCTTGGTAATGACAGAGGCAGGGTGAAAGCTTATCATGGAGAAGCAAACTAAATTTAAAAAAAAAGATAAATAATCAAACATGGCTGGCAGTACAAACCATACATCAATAGTAACTCTGAATGTAAATGGCTTCAACTCTCCAATAAAGCGACATAGGCTGGTAACTTGGATTAAATAAACAAATCCAACAATATGTTGCCTCCAGGAGACACATCTGAAATGCAAAGACACACAGGCTGAAGGTGAAAGGTTGGAAAAAAATACACCATGCACACATATCCTCATAAGCAAGCAGGGGTGGACATCCTCATATCAAATAAAATCGACTTCAAGACTAAGTTAATCAAAAGGGATAAGGAAGGACATTATATTCTGTTAAAAGGAACCATTCACCAACAAGACATAACAATTATCAATATTTATGCACTAAATAATGGTGCTACGATGTTCATGAAACAAATTTTTTTCAAGCTCCAGAATGAAATAGACCTCAACACAATAATTATGGGTGACTTCAACACACATCTATCACCATTGGACAGATCCTCCAAACAAAAGTTGAATAAAGAAAGTATAGAACTCAATATCACAATCAATAACCTACATGTAACTGACATATATAAAATATATCAATCATCATCAAGTGGATATACTTTTTTCTCAGCAGCACATGGATCCTTCTCAAAAATAGACCATATATGATGCCATAGGGCAACCCTCAGTAAATATAAAGGTGTGGAGATAATACCATGCATTTTATCTGATCATAATGGAATGAAACTGGAAATCAATGATAAAAGAAGGAAGGAAAAATTCTACATCACATGGAAAATGAACAATATGTTACTGAATGATCAATGGGTTACAGAAGACATAAAGGAGGAAATCAAAAAATTCTTAGAGATAAATGTAATTACAGACACAACATATCGGAATCAATGGGACACAATGAAAACAGTTTTAAGAGGGAAATTCATCGCCTGGAGGTCATTCCTGAAAAAAAGGAAAAACCAACAAATAAGTGAGCTCACACTTCATCTCAAAGCCCTAGAAAAGGAAGATCAAAACAACAGCAAATTTAGCAGAAGGCAAGAAATTATTAAAATCAGAGTGGAAATCAACGAAATTGAAACAAAAGAAACTATTGAAAAAATTAACAAAACTAAAAGTCGGTTCTTTGAAAAAATAAATAAGATCAACAGACCCTTAGCCATGCTAAAGACGAAAAGAAGAGAAAGAACTCAAATTACTAACATATGGGATGAAAAAGGCAACATCACAACAGATGCTACAGAAATACAGAAGACAATTAGAAATTATTTTGAAAACCATTATTCCAATAAAATAGAAAATAGTGAAGACATCGATAAATTTCTTAAGTCATATGATTTGCCCAAACTGAGTCAGGAGGATACACACAATTTAAACCGACCAATATCAATGGATGAAATAGAAGAAGCAATCAAAAGACTACCAACCAAGAAAAGCCCAGGAACGGATGGCTATACAGCGGAGTTTTACAAAACCTTTAAAGAAGAATTAATACCAATACTTTTCAAGTTATTTCAGGAAATAGAAAAAGAGGGAGCTCTGAAAAACTCATTTTATGAGGCCAACATCACCCTAATTCCAAAACCAGAAAAAGACACCTCAAAGTAAGAGAACTACAGACCAATATATCTGATTAACCTAGATGCAAAAATCCTCAATAAAAAACTGCCTAATCGAATACAAAGGCACATCAAAAAAATTGTTCACCAGGATCAAGTAGGATTCATCCCTGGTATGCAACGATGGTTCAATATATGAAAATCAATAAATGTTATTCATCACATCAATAGACTTAAAGATAAGAACCATATGATCATATCGATAGACACAGAAAAAGCATTTGACAAAGTACAGCATCCCTTTATGTTCAAAACATTAGAAAAATAGGGATAACAGGAACTAACCTCGACATTGTAAAAGCTATCTATGCTAAGTCTCAGGCTAGCATCATTATGAATGGAGAAAAATTGAAGGCATTCCCTCTAAAATCTGGAACAAGACAGGGATGCCCTCTGTCACCACTTCTATTCAATATAGTTCTCGAAACACTGGCTAGAGCAATTAGACAGACGAAAGAAATCAAAGGCATTAAAATAGGAAATTAAGAACGAAAATTATCACTATTTCCTGGTGCCATGATTCTATACATAGAAGACCCAAAAGGGTCTACAAAAAAACTACTAGAACTAATAAATGAATTCAGCAAAGTGGCAGGATATACAATCAAAACGCATAAATCAAAGGCATTTCTGTATATCAGCGACAAAACTCCTGAAACAGAAATGAGAAAAAACACTCCATTCACAATATCCTCAAAAAAATTAAATACTTGAAAATCAACCAAACAAAAAAGGTAAAAGACTTATACAATGAAAACTACAGAACCCTAAAAAGAGAAGTAGAAGAAGATCTTAGAAGATGGAAAAATATACCCTGTTCCTGGATAGGCAGAACTAACATCATCAAAATGGCGAAATTACCAAAAGTTTTCTATAGGTTCAATGCAATGCCAATCAAAATCCCAATGGCATTTCTTGTAGAAATAGATAAAGCAATCATGGAATTCGTATGGAAAAATATAAGACTCAGAATAGCAAAAGCAATTCTAGCAGGAAGTGTGAATCAGGCGGTATAGCGATACTGGACTTAAAACTATACTACAGAGCAATAATAACAAAAACAGCATGGCACTGGTACCAAAACTGGCGGGTTGACCAATGGTACAGAATAGAGGACACAAAGACTAATTCACAAAGCTACAACTATGCTATATTTGATAAAGGAGCTAAAAGCATGCAATGGAGGAAATATAGCATCTTCAACAAATGGTGTTGTAAAAAATGGAAATCCGTATGCAACAAAATGAAACCGAATCCCCTCCTCTTGCCATGCAAAAAAGTTAACTCAAAGTGGATCAAGGAGCTAGATATCAAATAAGAGACTCTGCATCTGATAGAAGAAAAGGTTGGCTCCGATCTACATAATGTGGGGTCGGGCTCCAAATTCCTTAACAGGACACCCATAGCAGAAGAGTTAATAACAAGAATCATCAAATGGGACTTACTTAAACTGAAAAGATTTTTCTCAACATAATAAAAAATGAGAGAGGTAAATAGGGAGCCTAAATTATGGGAACAAATTTTTACTTCTACCACTTCAGATACAGCAATAATATCCAGAGTATACCAAGAACTCAAAAAATTAGACAATAAGATGATAAATAACCCAATCAAAAATGGGCCATGGACCTGAACCGACACTACTCAGAGGAGGACATACAATCAATCAGTAAGTAAATGAAAAAATGCTCACCATCTCTAGCAGTCAGAGAAATGCAAATTAAAACCACCCTTAGAAACCATCCTACTCTAGTAAGATTGGCAGCCATTATGAAGTCAAACAACAAGTGCTGGCGAGGATGTGGAGAATAGGGTACTCTTGTACATTGCTG
This sequence comes from Callospermophilus lateralis, assembly GCF_048772815.1. NCBI lineage: Eukaryota > Metazoa > Chordata > Mammalia > Rodentia > Sciuridae > Callospermophilus > Callospermophilus lateralis. The sequence continues at coordinate 440,224 of NW_027511742.1, read as the reverse complement.
GTGGGACTGCAAACTGTTGTGGCAAATTTGAAAAGCAGTATGGAGAATCCTGGGAAAGCTGGGAATGGAACCACCATTTTACCCAGCTATTGCCCTTCTCAGACTATTCCCTGAAGACGTTAAAAGAGCATATTACAGGGATACTGCCACGTCGATGTTCATAGCAGCACAATTCAAAATTGCTAGACTGTGGAACCAACCCAGATGCCCTTCAGTAGATGAATGGATAAAAAAATGTGGCATTTATACACCATTGAGTATTATGCATCATTAAAAAAATGACAAAATTATTGAATTTGCAGGGAAATGGATGGCACTAGAGCAGATTATGCTTAGTGAAGCTAGCCAAACCCTAAAAAACAAATAAAAATGTCTTCTTTGATATAATGAGAGCAACTAACAACAGAGCAGGGAGGAAGAGCAGGAAGAAAAGATCAACATTAACCAGAGACATGAGGTGGGGGTCGGAAAGAGAGAGATAAAGGAAATTGCATGGTAATGGAGGGAGACCCTCATTGTTACACAAAATTATATATAAGAGGTTGTGAGGGGAATGGGAAAATAAACAAAGATATAAATGTATTACAGTAGATGGGGTAGAGAGAGAAGATGGGAGGGGAGCGGGGATACTAGAGGATAGAAAATGTAGCAGAATACAACAGTTACTAATAGGGCATTATAAAAATGCAGATGTGTAACACATATGATTCTGCAAACCGTATTTGGGATATAAATGGGAGTTCATAACCCACTTGAATCTAATGTATGAAATATAATATGTCAAGAGCTTTGTAATGTTTTGAACACCCAATTAAAAAAATAAAAAAATAATATGAAATAAAATAATTGAAAAAAAAAACACATGGAGAAATATTTCACTCTCATCCAGAACAATGCCTTGACATTACCCTCGCCCCAAGTAATACATCATTAGAGGAGAAGAGTTAGAAAATCTGGGAATACATAGCTGGAATTTAATATGATCAAAAGTTCACAACCTTGGAGGTGGTAGAGTAGTTTACTAAAGTAAGTGACAGGGTAAACACTCCACAAATATGGAGCTCTGCTGGCCTAAAGACTTCTTCAGAAACTGCCTCTGAGGTTGGGCACTTGAAATATATGTTGTTGTCAGGAGCTTTAGATTCCTTTGTAATGAGAGCATCAAAGCTGGGTGTGCATCTATGTGACCTTTAGGACATGGTTTCTTATGTTCCAATGAACATGAGTCAGCAGTGCTGAATTCAATCTTTGTAGGTAAACTGTGGTCACTGGGGGCTAAGTGTCTCCCTGTGTGGACTGTGAAGCCATTTGGTCATCCTCCACATTTTGTGGTGTTTCTTGCTGCTGCACTGGTAGTTTGGTATTTGCTTCACAAAATACAAGGAGTCCACATGGGACAAAGTGTTGGAGGGAGTCTCTCACTTGTGGTGGGTCAGGGTCTGCAGGAGAATGCACCCACCAAGATTCTATCCCAAATAGCTTGCCTCTTGACCATAGCAACGTGATTCTCAACATTGCCCTGAAACCTCTACAAATAAAAATACGCCTTTACATATAAGGGTCTGCTCGCTGCACCATGTCAGTCACAAGCAATTTGGAAGCCAATGGAAGATCCACTTGGCCCCACCACAGATGATTTATCACACACCTGCCGACTGCAGCTCTATGCCCACTACTCAGCAGGCTCCAAATTACTGACATCTCTGCTCTACACCATTTTCTGGAAACCCAGTCCATCAGGCACTGTCTGTTATACTCATAGTCAGCAACAGGATATCCAAAGGTTCTCCAGTGCCACCTGGTCATGGAAATTTAAAAAAAAATTCAGGGTATTTACCTAGCCATTTTTCAAGGATGAAGTTGAAGGCACTGTGGGTTTCACTTCATTCAGGAACCATTAAATGGTGAGGATGCTCATTTCAATGAAAGTTCTGAAGAACTCTCATAAGCATGGCTTCCTAAATAGTGGCCAATGATCACATGATGCTAGGCGCATTGAGGTCTACAATGTGAGGTCCATGTGTGTTTTGACTCTCAACTATGGCTGCCAAGTCTTTCAGAATAAAATTATGTGATACCCTGGCTGAGATTCCCAGTGCTCTGTGCAAAGCCAACCTGGGCCTAGATCTCAGTTTCCAAGGGCAAATTTCATGCGTGGCCTCCTAAAATCCCAACTCAATTCATGGCAATACTTCTCTGAGGTCAGTACCACAACTCCGTATCTAAGGGGAATCACACCAGAGTTCAAGCCCAGGTGGACCCAGTCGTTACTTCCAACCACCACCCAAATGACCACAATTAAAACAAAAACACTCCCACATGACCCACATCTTCTTCCATATAGACACTCATCATAACTTCTGGCTGGAGGTTTCCATAAGGGGCTCCGCCCAAGCCAGTGTCAAAAATAAGATCCCTTGCCCCTTAATTTGACTAAACTCAGGGTGGCCTGTACACCCTTCGTGTGAACAAGATGTGGTCAAATAGGCCTGCCATTAATACTGCTCCACTTCTCCAATTTGAGGACTACTGACTGTGGGTTTTAGATTCTTTATGTGAACTGGAGTCATGATAAAACCCAAGCACCTATGGGATAGAATCTGCAGGGCTTTGAGGAACTCATTTGACACAAAGGATCCCTATTCTCACTTGATGGAGGTCACGAACCTTACAGAGGAAGACGAGAGACTTCATCCACAATGACTGCTCTTTTTGCCACTTTGGTTTTGGATGTACACATGGAATCTTTCTTTAGATCCATCAGGTGATGAGAAACTAAGCAACAGCCTCACACAGGGCCAATGGTCTGAATGAGACACATCTTTTTCAAAGCAATTAAGCAAAGAGCCACAGGTAATGCCCATCCATTTCCATTTGAAAACTGTTTTCTTCAGGCTTCACAAAGGGGTGGCCTAAGGCAAAGACCTTCCTGACATTTAGGGCAACAGAACAATAGGTAACCAAAAGGCCAAAGCAGGGTTTCTCCACTGAGACTTTAATGGTCATAGTGATTTCTGAGTTTTCAGTGATGCTCGCCATTCCCTTCAGCTATCCAGTACATGGCCATGTCACAGAGCTTGGAGGTGGTATATATCTTGCACAAAAAACCATGAGCCTATTCTAGAGAGTGGCCAGAATTCAGGAAGAAAAGTGGAACTTAGGAAGATAGCAGGTGTAGCCAATTGATAAGGCAAGCCGCAGTCCATTCATAAATTGTGCAGGATGAATTCTGGGAAGCTTTCTACTAAACAGGACATATCTATTGATCCAATATCTTTTCTAGTGTCTACAACCATAGATAACAGTGGGATACACAGACATAGAAACACTCACCTTGCCAAACGACTTACTAGAAACAGTTCACTCCAAACCAAACAAACCGCCTTCCCTACCTATTTTCAGAACATGAGACAAAACCACAAACCCACAACCAAACCTACAAAGGCAACTCCTTCCGCCAAGTAGGTCTTTGACTATCTGGAGTGTCCTCTGACTTATGGGCCATACTATGTTCCCCCGAAATGGCCACTCCTGTCTCAGATTTGGACTCCATGGCCAACTCTATTTAATTGTCAGGAGCCAGCTGTGAGCCACTACCTGCTCTCTCAGGAAAGGCCCCTCTTCAGAGATTTCCTGCCATTTAGCCATCCTCACATGAGTAGGTACCAAGAAAGACTGACTCTGTCCTTGGTAAATCCAAACAAATGAGACCACTCGGACTGGAACTGGCCCTGGATTTTTTGCCTGAATTCCTGGATCCCAAGATCAGATAGTTCCATCACCAAGGAAGTGAGGTGAGGTCACTTCTTTCAGGAATTGAAAAATCTGTGGAAAGCAACCCTGGGCCTAGATCTCAGTTCCAAGGGTGACTCTTATGCGTGGCCTCCTAAAATCCCAACAAAATTCAATGCAATACTTCTCTAAGGTCAGTTCCACAACTCAGTCTCTAAGGGGAATCACACCAGAGTTCAAGCCCAGGTGGACCCAGTCATTTCTTCCAACCGCCACACAAATGACAAAAATTAAAACGAAAACACTCCCACATGGCCCTCATCTTCTTACATATTGTCATTCATCATAATGTCTGGCTGAAGATTTTCATGAGGGGCGAAGCCCAAGAAAGTGTCCAAAATAAGCTCACTTGCCCCTCATTTGCCTAAAGTCAGGGTGGCCTGGACACCCTTCCTGTGAACCAGGAGTGATCAAATAAGCCTGTCATTAATAATGCTCTGTTTCTCCAATTTGAGGCCTACTAATTTTCAGGTATAGATTATTTGTGATTTGGGGTCATGCGAAACCCCAAGCACCTCTGCAGGGCTTTGAGGAACTCTTTTGACCCAAAAATATCCATTTTCTCACTTGACAGAGGTCAGGAACCTAACAGAGGAAGGCAAGAGACTTCATCCACAGTGACTGATCTTTTTGCCATTATGGTTTTTGATGCACACATGGGATCATTCTTTAGATCCATCAGGTGCTGAGAATGTAAGTCACAGCCACACACAAGGCCAAAAGGCTAATTCAGCCACATCCCTTTCCAAAGCAATTAAGCAAAGAGCCACAGGTGATGCCCATTCATTTCCATTTGAAAACTCTTTCTTCAGGCTTCACAAAGGGGTGGCCTGAGACAAAGTCTTTCCTGACATTCAGTGCAACAGAACAATAGGTAAGCAAAAGGCCCAAAGCAGGGTTTTTCCACTGAGACATTTCTGTTCACACTGATATCTGAGTTTTCTGAAAGGCTGGCCATTCTCTTCTGCTATCCAGTACATGGCCATGTCACAGAGCTTGTAGTGGTACATATCTTGGACACAAAACCATGAGCCTATTCTTGAGAGTGGCCAGAATTCAGGAAGAAAACAGGAACTTTGGAAGATAGAAGGTGTTGCCTCTCGATAGGACAAGCTGCAGTCCATTCATAAATTGGGCAGGATGAATTATGGGAAGATTTATATTAGACTGGACGCATCCATTAATGCATTCTCTTTTCTAATGTCTACAACAATGGACACAGTGGGTTACACAGACATAGAAACACTCGCCTGGTCAAACTACTTACTAAAAACAATCCACTCCAAACCAAACAAACCAACTTTCCTACCTATTCTCAGAACATGGCCTGACCTCTCTCAGATCTGGTTTCCTTGGCCAACTCTGTGAAGTTGTCAAGAAAAAGGGGTTAGCCACTACCTGCTTCTTCTGGAAAGGTCCCTCTTCAGAGCTGTCCTGGCATTTCGCCATCCTCACCTCAGTAGGTACCAAGAAAGACTGACTCTGTCCTTGGTAAATCCAAACAAGTGAGTCCACTGGGACTGGGGCTGCCTCGCGGTGCCTGGCTTCTTGGATACCAAGTTCAGAGAGTTCCATCACCAAGGAAATGAGTTATGTCACTTTCTTTGGAACTGAATGAGGTCACTGCCTTGGCAACCACTTTGTCCTAACAGTTTCTTGCAAGTGTCCCATGAGATGGAGGCTGCCCCTACTTCCTGTGACACTTTCACAAGGTAGAATGGTATGTCAACCATAGGCACCCAGCAGCAGCTCTCCACACAGGCCTGGTTTGGTCCATCTTCTCTACAATAAAAAGAGAGAGGCTGATTCAGACACATCCCTTCATCCTGACCAGGGTGTTTGCCATGGAAGATGACTTTTGCTCTCTCAGGTCCTTGAGAGCTGCCTACATCTTCTCCAGGTATCATTTCTGAATGGACCTTTGAGGTTCTCAGCAGGTGGAATGTCCCCTACTTTCCTGTATTGTAAGAACGACTCTATCCCTGCTCTTCTGTAAAATGAGATTGAGGGAACAGTGTATGTTTAGGGTTAATAACAGGTTCGATTAGGGTTAGCAATCATTCTGTGCGATAAATAATGGTATTGGGAACCTGCAATATTTACAAGAATATCGAGGTGAAATATAAGTATGAAAACAGAAATCTAGGTATGATTTGAAGCCCAGAAGGGCATTGGGCCCTTAATTGGTATACTTAGTTTTGAATTATATTCTGCAAAGATGTCTCAGACAATTTGATATACAATGGCATAGGACCTTGTACCTTGGATGTTTGAATGTAGAAGAGAACATCCAATCCAAAGGGATAGTCGGTAGGATTAGGAAGATAGTCGGTAGGTTTAGGAAGAAGAGTGAGTGTAGGATTGGGACTAAAAATTCTTTAGCTATAGGGTTTCAGATAGAGAGTGAATGTAAATGTCAGCACATATGAAGAGTCAGTCACTAAGATGAAATTGGGAAAATATGTAGAAAAGCAGATATCAATAGAGACATTATGAAATCAGGCAAAGTATTAAGTGATTGATAAGAGTACACAATTTCACCAGGGTTGAGTTTGAATATATAATCTTAGGAAGAAACAAATATGTAGTAACCAATAGGATTGACATTTGAGAGCATTAGGCAACCTGGACATGGATGTTTTTAGTAATACATGATCTCTTTCCATTTAGTCTTTGGTACAATCATAAGTGTGACCTTTACATTTTTTGTCCAGAATATTACTGTGATAAAATCTATATGTAGATCAGGTGACATGAGTATTTCTACCACCATTTCTGGGAGCAATATACTGAAGACGTAAAATTTGTATTTGGGGTACAAAGAGGTGTACCATGTGTCCATGAATATAGAGATTAAGCATGAACACACCATACTGTGAATAAATAATATAACTGGTTCCAACTTTAAATAATGGATTGAATTGATGTCTGAAAATATATAATAAATCTTATATTGATATATATTCATTCATTCCAACCAGTTATACATCTAATGGTAATAATAGTGTTTTGGTTTATCATGAAGAGTGTGTGAAGTTGGCTTCAGAAGTGATTATGGAAATCAAAAATAATGTGTTCGGAAAGAATTCTCATGCAAAGACCAGTCAAGAAATATGGAGGAATACATGTGTTTTGAAGCAGGAAGTGATTGAAAGTGAAACAAATGCCTATAAATTTGCTAAATTGTTTATGAAATATATATCCTATGATGTGCATAAACTGATGAAATTGTAATGTACCAGTTTTGAATAAAAATTAACGTAAAAATACATATCATGTCCCATTGGAATCTACTTGCATTGATGTTAAACTTGGTCAGTTACTGTAGAAATATTAGGATTCGCGTGCCTCATTCACCGAAGTAAGTTTTCTTTTTTTTTTTAATTTTTTAATGGTTGTTCTAAACATTATATATTTCTTGATATATCATATTTCACACTTTGATTCAAGTGGGTTATGAACTCCCATTTTTACCCCGTATACAGATTGCAGAATCATATCAGTTACACATCAATTGATTTACACATTGCCATACTAGTGTCTATTGTATTCTGCTGCCTTTCCTATCCTCTACTATCCCTCCTCCCCTCCCCTCTCTTCCCCTCTTCTCTCTCTACCCCCTCTACTGTAATAAATTTCTCCCTTTTGTATTATTTTTCCCTTTCCCCTCACATCCTCTTTTATGTAATTTTGTATAACCCTGAGGGTCTCCTTCCATTTCCATGCAATTTCCCTTCTCTCTCCCTTTCTCTCCCACCTCTCATCCCTATTTAATATTAATCTTCTTCTCATGCTCTTCATCCCTACTCTGTTCGTAGTTACTCTCCTTTTATCAAAGAAGGCATTTGGCATTTGTTTTCTAGGGATTGGCTCAGCTTCACTTTGCATAATCTGCTCTAATGCCATCTATTTTCCCACAAATTCTATGATTTTGTCATTTTTTAAAGCAGAGTAATACTCCATTGTGTATAAATGCCACATTTTTTTATCCATTCTTCTATTGAACAGCATCTAGGTTGGTTCCACAGTCTTGCTATTGTGAATTGTGCTGCTATGAACATCAATGTAGCAGTGTCCATGTAGCATGCTCTTTTAAGGTCTTTAGGGAATAGACCGAGAAGAGGAATAGCTGGGTCAAATGGTAGTTCCATTCCCAGCTTTCCAAGAAATCTCCATACTGCTTTACAAATTGGCTGCACCAATTAGCAGTACCTCCAATAATGTACAAGTGTACCTGTTTCTCCACATCCTCACCAGCACTTGTTGTTGTTTGACTTCATAATGGCTGCCAATCTTACTGGAATGAGATGGTATCTTAGGGTGGTTTTGATTTGCATTTCTCTGACTGCTGGGGATGATGAGCATTTTTTCATGTACTTGTTTTTTTGATTGTATGTTCTTCTCTGAGAAGTGTCTGTTCTGGTTCTTGGCCCATTTGTTTATTGGGTTATTTGTTATCTTATTGTCTATTTTTTTGAGTTCTTTGTATACTCTGAATATTAGGGCTCTATCTGAAGTGTGAGGAGTAAAGATTTGTTCCCAGGATTTAGGCTCCCTATTTACCTCTCTTATTTTTCCTTTTGCTGAGAAAAAACTTTTTAGTTTGAGTAAGTCCCATTTGTTGATTCTAGTTATTAACTCTTGTGCTATGGGTGTCCTATTGAGGAATTTGGAGCCCGACCCCACAGTATGTAGATCATAGCCAACATTTTCTTCTATCAGACGCCATGTCTCTGATTTGATATCAAGCTCCTTGATCCATTTTGAGTTAACTTTTGTGCATGGCGAGAGAAAGGGATTCAGTTTCATTTTGTTACATATGGATTCCAAGTTTTCCCTGCAGCATTTTTTGCAGATGCTATTTTCCTTCATTGCATGCTTTTAGCCCCTCCATCAAATATAAGATAGTTGTAGTTTCCTGGCTTGGTTTCTGTGTCCTCTATTCTGAACCATTGGTCCACCCGCCTGTTTTGGTACCAGTACCATGCTATTTTTGTTACTATTTTTCTGTAGTATAGTTTGAAGTCTGGTATCGCTATGCCGCCTGATTCACACTTCCTGCTTAGTATTGTTTTTGTTATTCTGTGTCTTTTATTTTTCCATATGAATTTCATGATTGCTTTCTCTATTTCTAGAAGTAATTCCTTTTGGATTTTGATTGGCATTGCATTAAACCTATTGAGAACTTTTGGTAATATCACCATTTTGATGATGTTAGTTCTGCCTATCCATGAACAGGATATATTTTTACATCTTCTAAGATCTTCTTCTATTTCTCTCTTTAGGGTTCTGTAGTTTTCATTGTATAAGACTTTCACATCTTTTGTTAGGTTGATTCCTAATTATTATTATTATTTTTTTTTAGGATATTGTGTATGGAGTGGTTGTCCTCATTTCTATTTCAGAGGATTTGTCGCTGATATGCAGGAATGCCTTTGATTTATGCATGTTGATTTTATATCCTGCCACTTTGCTGAATTCATTTATTAGCTCCATTAGTTTCTTTGTAGACCCTTTTGGGACTGCTAGATATAGAATCATGTGATCTGCAATAGTGATAATTTAAGTTCTTCTTTTCCAATTTTTATGCCTTTTATTTCTTTCGTCTGTCTAATTGCTCTGGCTATTGTTTCGAGAACAATGTTGAACAGAAGTGGTGAGAGAGGACATCCCTGTCTTGTTCCAGATTTTAGAGAGAATGCCTTCAATTTTTCTCCATTCAGAATAATGCTAGCCTGAGGCTTAGCATAGATTGCTTTTACAATATTGAGGTATGTTCCTCTTATCACTAGTTTTTCTAGAGTGTTGAACATAACAGAATGCTGTACATTATTGAATGCTTTTTTTGCATCTACCGAGATGATCATATGGTTCTTATTTTTAAGTCTATTGATGTGGTGAATAACATTTATTGATTTCCGTATATTGAACCAGCCTTGCATCACACGGATGAATCCTACTTGATCATGATTCACAATTTTTTTGAGATGTTTTTGTATCCAATTCGCCAGAATTTTATTGAGGATTTTTTCATGTATGTTCATTAGATATATTGGTCTGTAGTTTTCTTTCTTTGAAGTGTCTTTGTCTTTTGTAAGAATCAGGGTGATCTTGGCCTCGTAGAATGAATTTGGAAGATCTCCCTCTTTTTCAATTTCCTGAAACACCTTGAAAAATATTGGTATTCGTTCCTCTTTAAAGGTTTTGTTAAACTCTGCTGTATACCCATACGGTTCTGGGCTTTTCTAAGTTGGTAGTGATTTGATGGTTTCTTCTATTTCCTCAATTGATATTGGTCTGTTTATGTTGTCTATATCCTCCTGACTCAATATGGGCAGATCATATGACTTAAGAAATTTATCGATGCCTTCACTGTCTTCTATTTGATTGGAGTATAAGGATTCAAAATAATTTCTGTTTATCTTCTGTATTTCGGAAATATCTGTTGTGATATTTTCTTTTTTAATCCCTTATGCTAGTAATTTGAGTTCTCTCTTCTTCTCTTTGATAGCATGGCTAAGGGTCTGTCAATTTTATTTATTTTTTCAAAGAACCAACTTCTACTTTTGTCAAGTTTTTTCAATTGTTTCTTTTGTTTCAATTTCATTAATTTCAGCTTTGATTTTAATTATTTCTTGCCTTCTACTTCTTTTGCTGTTTCTTTCGTCTTCTTTTTCTAGGATTTTTAGATGAAGGATGAGATCATTTATTTGTTGGTTGTTTCTTTTTTTAAGGAATGAACTCCAAGCAATGAATTTTCCTCTTAGAACTGCTTTCAATGTGTCCCATAGATTCCGATATGTTGTGTCTGCATTTTCTTTTATCTCTAAGAATTTTTTAATTTCCTCCTTGATGTCTTCTATAACCCATTGATCACTCAGTAACCTATTGTTCATTCTCCAAGTGATGCAAGATTTTTCCTTCCTTCTTTTATCATTGATTTTTAGTTTCATTCCATTATGATCAGATAATATGCATGGTATTATCTGTACTCCTTTATATTGTCTAAGAGTTGCCCTGTGACATAATATATGATCATTTTTTAGAAGGATACATGTGCTGCTGAGAAAAAAGGTAACTGTTTGATGTTGGGTGTTATATTCTACATATCTCAAATAAGTCTAGGTAATTAATTGTGTTATTGAGTTCTATAGTTTCCTTATTCAACTTTTGTTTGGAAGATCTGTCCAGTGGTGAGAGAGGTGTATTCATGTCTTCCATGATTACTGTATTGTGGTGTATTAGACTCTTGAACTTGAGAAGAGTTTGTTTGATGAACATAGTTGCACCATTGTTTGGGGCATATATATATTAATGATTGCTGTCTCTTGTTGGTGTATGGTTCCCTTGAGCAGTATGTAGTGTCTCTCTTTATCCATTTTGATTAACTTTGGCTCAAAATCTATTTTATTTGATATGAGTATGAACTCTCCTGCTTGTTTCCGAAGTCCATATGAGTGATATGATTTTTCCCAAACTTTCACCTTCAGTCTATGTATGCATTTTCCTATCAAATGCATCTCCTGTAGGCAGCATATTGTTGGGTCTTGTTTTTTGTTCAATTCTAATAGCCAGTGTGTCTTCATTGGTGAGTTTAAGCCATTAACATTTAGGGTTATTATTGAGATATGGGTTGTTCTTCCAGCCATATTTGTTTATTTATGTTACTAAACATGGTTTGTTTTTCTCTTTGATTATTTCCCCCCCTTTAATATCCTACCTCCCACTGTTGGTTTTCATTGTTATTTTCCATTTCCTCTTCCTGCAATGTTTTGCCGAGGATGCTTTGAAGAGATGGTTTTCTAGCTGCAAATTCTTTTCACTTTTGTTTATCGTGGAAGGTTTTAAATTCATCTTCCATACTGAAGCTTAATTTCGCTGGATACACAATTCTTGGTTGGAACCCATTTTCTTTCAGTGTTTGAAATATCTTATTCCAGGACCTTCTAGCTTTCAGAGTCTGTTTTGAAAGATCAGCTGTTATCCTGATTTGTTTACCCTTAAATGTAATCTGCTTCCTTTCTCTTGTACCTTTTAAAATTCTCTCCTTTTTCTGTTTGTTGGCCATCTTCATTATAATGTGTCTAGTTGTGGATCTCTTATGATTTTGCACATTCGGCGTTCTGTAGGCTTCTAGGACTTGGGATTCTGTTTTATTTATCAAGTCTGGGAAGTTTTCTCATATTATTTCATTGAATAGGTTGCTCATTCCTTTTGTTTGGACCTCTATACCTTCCTGTATCCCAATGACTGTTAAGTTTGGCCTCTTTATGTTATCCCATATTTCTTGGATGTTCTGCTCGTGGTTTCTTAACAGTCTTGCTGAGCTGTCTATATTCTTTTCAAGTTGAAATACTTTGTCTTCATTGTCTGATGTTCTATGTTCTAAGTGTTCTACTCTGCTGGTAGTATTCTCAATTGAGTTTTTAAGTTGGTTTATTTCTTCCTGCAATTCTAGGATTTCTGTTTGTTTTTACAACCTCTATCACCCTATATAGTTGATCTTTTGCTTCTTGGATTTGTTTATGTAATTCATTGTCGAAGTGATCTTTAATTGTCTGATTTTGTTGTCTAATGTCTTCCTTGAGACTCCAGATCATCTAAAGCATGAGTATCCTGAATTCTTTATCTGACATTCCATCTGATGCAGCTATTACCTCTTCTAAAGTTGTGTTGACCTGCATTGCTTGTGGTCCTTTCTTTCCTTGTCTTTTCATACTGCTCGCATTTCTCTCTGCTTGTTAAAACTGTTGTGTTTTTGAAATTTTCCCCCTATATATTTATATTGCTCTTGTGTAGTTGAATAGTCTCCCTTGCAGGAGTGGGGGGCGGCTGTGCTGCTCCTCCAATTGGGGTGATCTATCTACCACGCTGACGGGCTGCTGGGCCTGTTCTGCTGGTTGGTTGCAGGTCTGTCTACAATGCGGGAGCGGGCGGTGGCTCTTTTCTGCCCCTCCTCCATTTGGTATGACGTGTCTACAATGCCCGCGGACCCCTCGGCCTGTTCTGCTGATCCATTGCAGGTCTGCCTACCTTGCCGGCGTGGGCGGCAGCTCTACTCTGCCCTTACTCCAATTGGGATGACGTATCTACCATGCCGGCAGGACGCTAGGCCTGTTCGCTGGTCCGTCGCAGGTCTGTCTATTTTGTGGGCACGGGCGGTGGATCTGCTCTGCCCCTAATCCAAATTGGGTGATGTGTCTGCCGTGCCGGCAGGCCGCTGGGCCTGTTTCGCTGTTCGGTTGCAGGCTGCCTACGTTGTGGGCGAGGTTGGTCGCTCTGCTCTGCCCCTACTCCAATTGGGGTGTCGTGACTAGCATGCCGGCAGGTCGCTGGGCCGCTTTCAGGCACGGGCGAAGTCTCTGCTCTGCCCCTACTCAAATTGGGGTGATGTGACTAACTCGCCGGCGGGTCGCTGGGCCTGTTCTGGGCATGGGCAGTGGCTCTGCTCTGCCCCTATTCCTATTGGGATGACCTAACAACCACGCTGGTGGGCCACTGGGCTTGTACTGGGCACGGGAGAAGGCTCTGCTTTGCCACTACTCCAATAGGGTTGCCGTGTCTACCACACCGGCGGGTCGTTGGGCCTGTTCTGGGCATAGGCGGTGGCTCTTCTCTGCCCCTACTCCAATTGGGGTGACGTGACTACCACGCCTGCTGGTCGATGGGCCTGTTCCGGGCACGGGCGGCGGCTCTGCTCTGTCACTACTCCAATTGGGATGACATGACTACCACACCTGCAGGTCGCTGGGCCTGTGCCGGGCGTGGGTGGCGGCTCTGCTTAGCCCCTCTGGCTTGAAGACAAAGTGAGAGAGACTCGGGTGTTTGTGACACACTTTTTTTTACCAGGAGACCAACTGTTTCTGTCACCGCTGGTATAGATGAAGTTATCTCCTCCGCCACTTTGTGATGACATCAGATCTCTAACATGTTGGTATCCCATGCGAATTGCAGCATTTCGTTCCCTTTGCCGGATGACCAAAGCAATGGGTGAGTCCTGACCAGCCCTCACAAGCCCCGTCTCAATCCTGTTGCCACTGCCTATGAAGGCTCGGTAGGTATTTACCTCCAGAGAATTCAGCAAGACCTAGACTGAGAAGGAGTTTCCGCGGGTTCTTTAGCCCTGGGCCTGATCAGTTCCAGGAGCCAGAATTCGGCCGCTCTGGGCTTGGTGTATGTTCTGATAGGAGCAGGCCTGAGTAATTTGTCTCCGAGACACAGGCGAATGGCAGCCTGAAATTACCTGTTCTATAGCTGAATGAGCTGCTATCAGTTGATAACAGGAATGGTGACGTCAGCTCTCCAAGATGGTGGCCCCTGGCTTCCTCTGTGGTCTGACTGGTGTGGAAAACCGAATTGGACCGCTTCCTTCCCCGGTCTCAAACCCAGAATTCAGCAATGAGCACAGTGATTGTACAGCTGGCAGGAGCCCACAGAATCCGCACCACTGAATATTTGTGTTGCTATCTCATTGTTTCCCAGCATGTGCCACGGACTCTAGCCGCAGGGCGATTTGCTGAATAAGGAGCATGACGCTCCATGCGGACAAATCACTCACATTTGAGCCCCGTAGCTAATCCTCGTGAGATGGAAATACTTCCACTAGGTTTTGGAGCACCCAAATTTTGCTGGAAATTCGTCATTCTCTTGCACAGTGATGCTGTACATGGGGTTGATGCACTTCTTTCGTTGCCATCATATGATCCTCTGAAGTTAGTTTTCAGTACTAGGAAACGAATATGTATTTCAGGTGGATGAATATTTCTGAGAATAAACTTGTGAAAATTTGATTATAAATCCACATACATAAATAAGAATGAATTTAGGGAGTGTATAATAAGACAAATACATTTCATATTTTGAAAAATCTGGAGAGTGAATACATATATATATATATAGATAGATAGATAGATAGATAGATAGATAGAAGCACACACCACACAGAGACATTAAAAAGAAGCATTATGTATGCCAATTGAAATTCACCATGAAATATATATCATCCACAGATCCAAAAATATTCATTTTCCTGAACATCAATTTATGTTGTTCAACTAGAAAGCTGACCCATATGTTGAATTTTCAGTTCCAACAGCGTTTAGTAGGAGTGATCTTTTCTTACAATTTGTATCTGCCAAGTCAGCCACCTCACAAAATGTATGTGTGATACCAGGTAGAATTCAATATGTGCATAAAAAAATACATGTGCTGAATAGACTACAGAGAAAGGGAGACAGTTATTCACATATTTGTTAACTTTTAAAACACATATAGAACTATTTCAATTAAAATTGGCTAGATTTATAACACCTACTATTTATCATAGGAAAGGCAAGTCCAACTATACACCATGTCTCCTGTGAACCTCTTGTATTTCTATTTTGTTTGGGTTATTTTTCTCCATCATATTAAGATTAGAAGTAAAAGTCTAGAAGGGAACTTGTTAGTGTCAGGGATTCAGTATTTCGAATGGAAAATTGGAAAATGTATCCAATGTGTATGCAAATGTGTGCTAAACAAAAATCTTCCCACTCTCATTCAGAACAATACCTTGGCATTACCTTCGCCCCTTGTAAGACACAATTAGAGGAGAAGAGTTAGAAAATCTGTGAATACATACTGTTATAGAAAATGCTCAGGAGTTCAAAAATTTGGAGGTGGTAGAGGAGTTTCCAAAAGTAAGGGACAGGGTAAACACTCCACAAACATGAAGCTCTGCTGGCCTAACATCTGGAGAAACTACCTCTGAGGGTGAGCACTTGAAATATATTTTGTTGTCAGGAGCATTAGCTTTCTTTGTAGTGAGACCATCAAATCTGGGTCTGCATCTATGTGACATGGATGACATGGTTTCTTATTTTCCGATGAACAAGAGGCAGCAGTGCTGAATTTTCTCTTTGTAGGTAAACTGTGGCCACTGAGGGCAAGTGTCTCCTCATGTGGACTGTGAAGCCATTTGGTCATCCTCCACTCTTCGTGGTGTTTCTTGCTGTTGCACTAGGAGTGTGGTATTTGCTTCATGAAATAAAAAGAGTTCAACTGGGACACAGTGCTGTAGGGAGTTCTGTCAGTTGTGGTGGGTCGGGTTCTGTTGGAGAATGCACCAACCAGGCTTCTATCCCACATAGCTTGCCCCATTGACCATAGCAACCTGATTCTGAACATTGCCCTGAAACCTCTCCATATAACAAGATGCTTTTACATATAAGGCTCTACTGGCTGCAAAATGTCAGTCACAAGCTATTTGGACACCAATGGCAGATAAACATGGCCACACCAGAGATATTTTATCACATACCTGCCCACCACGGCTCTAGGAACACTACTCAGCAGGCTCCAACTTACTTGCATCTCTGTTATACACCATTTTCATGAAACCCAGTCAATAAAGGCAATGTCTTGTATTCTCATGATCAGCTACAGGACATCCAAAGGTTCTCCTGTGACACCTAGTCTTGGGAATTTCAAAAATTTCATGGTATTCATCTAGCCATTATTCAAGGAAGAAGTTGTAGGCACTGTGGGTTTCAATTCATTCATTAACCATTAAATGTTGAGTAAGCTCATTTCAATGAAAGCTCTGGAGAACTCTTAGAGGCAAGGCTTCCCAAAGGGTGGCCAAAATGTCACATGAAGCCAGGCCCATTGAGGTCTACAATGTGAGGTCCATGTGTCTTTGACTCTCAACTATGGCTGCCAAGTCTTTCAGAATAAAATCATGTGATATCCTGGCTGAGATTCCCTTTGCTCTGTGGAAAGCCAACTTGGGCCTAGATCTCACTTTCCAAGGGCGACTCTCATGCATGGCCTTCTAAAAGCCCAACACAATTCATGGCAATACTTCTCTGAGGTCAATTCCAGAACCCAGTCTCTACGTTGAATCACACAAGAGTTCAAGCCCAGGTGTACCCAGTAATCTCTTCCTACCGCCACACAAATGTTCACAGTTAAAACCAAAACACCCCAACATGGCCCTCATCTTCTTCCATGTAGACACTCATCATAACCTCCGGCTGGAGGTTTCCATGAGGTACAAAGCGCACGTCCGTGTCCAAAATAAGCTCCCTTGCCCCTCATTTGCCTAACATCAGGGTGGCCTGGACTCCCTTCCTGTGAAACAGAAGTGAAAAAATAGGCCTGCCGTTAATACTGCTCTGGTTCTCCAACTTGAGGCCTACGGAGTGTGGGGTTTAGATTGTTTATGTAAATTTATTTTTTTGTTGTTGTACTTTAACTTTTTAATATGTTTTTATTTTTAAAATATTTTTATTTTATTATTATTATTATTATTATTATTATTATTATTATTTTAAACTTTAATTTACATCTTTTAAATGATCATTATTTTCAAATTTTTTCTTTCTTTCTTTCTTTTCTATTTTTTTCTTTTGTCTTATAGTTTCTTTTCAATTTTCTGATTTCCCCTTCCTTGAATTCTACCTGCCTACTCTCATTCTCTTTAGTGACTTCTTCCCTTTTCTTCTAATATCTTTCCTCCCAAGCATCAAATAAATTTATAAGAGTAAGCAGTAACTCAACAGTCAAACAGAGCAAGAAGTAAAATGTGCAGCACAAAAAATCAAGGAAGAAAATAAGTACAAACAATGAAGGACAGCCAAAATATTCAGGAGGACCTATAGTCATCAGAAAAAATGGTCATATAAAGAACTCAAGGAATAACTTAGACAGATGGAATTGAAACTTAAAGAGGATACGAGACAGCAAATCCAATCAGTGAAAGAACACATTGAAAATGAATTACATAAACAGATAAAAGAAGAAGTTATGCATCTTTATCAGGAGATAGAGATTATAAAAAAATCAAACAATAATTCTAGAAATGAAGGAAACGATAAACCAAATTAAAAAGTCAATTGAGAGTATCACTAACACTGTGGAGCAAGTAGAAGACAGAATGTCAGATAATGAAGACAAAATATATCATCTTGAAATGAATCTAGCCAACACAGAAAGTCTGGTAAAAAATCATGAGTAAAACATCCAAGAGATATGGGATAACATAAAAAAACAAATTAATGAGTCATCTGGATAGGTACACAGATTCAAGCCAAGGAAATTAGTAATCTATTGAATGAAATAATTACAGAAATATTTCCAGAAATACAAAGTAAATGGATATACAAATTGGACATGGTTACAAGACACGGAGCACACAAAATCACAGTAGACCAATACCAAGACACATTGTTATGAAGATATCCAATATACAAAACAAAGAGAAAATATTAAAAGCTCTAAGAGAAAGGAGGCAGATTACATTAAGGGGTAAACCAATAAGGTTGAGAATGGATTTTTCATCACAGTCGCTGAAAGCGAGAAGATCTTGGAACAACGTATTTCAAACACTGAAAGATAATGAATGCCAACAA
Source organism: Callospermophilus lateralis (assembly GCF_048772815.1). NCBI lineage: Eukaryota > Metazoa > Chordata > Mammalia > Rodentia > Sciuridae > Callospermophilus > Callospermophilus lateralis. Next base: position 422,042 of record NW_027511742.1, on the reverse strand, counting down.
AGAATTCTGTATCCAGCAAAATTAAGCTGCAGGTATGACAATGAAATAAAAATATTTCATGATAAACAAAAGCTAAAAGAATTTGTAGCCAGAAAACCAGCATTGCAAAGCATCTTGAGCAAAACAATACACGAAGAAGAAATGAAAATCAACAACCAAAACCATCAGTGGGAAGTGCCTCAGTAATGACTGATGGTGGGGGAAAAGCTAATCATGGAGAAACAAACTAAATTTTTTAAAAAAAAGATGAATCATCAATCATGAGCGGCAGTACAAACCATATATCAATAGTGACTCTAAATGTTAATGGCTTAAACTCTCCAATAACGCGACATAGGCTGGTAACTTGGATTAAAAATGAATCCAACAATATGTTGCCTCCAGGAGACACATCTGAATGGAAAAGACATACACAGGCTGAAGGTGCAAGTTTTGGAAAAAATATACCATGCAACGGTCCCCGTAAGCAAGCAGGGGTGGCCATCCTCATATCGAATAAAATCGACTTCAAGACTAATTTAATCAAAAGGGATAAGAAAGGACATTATATACTGTTCAAAGGAACCATTCACCAACACGGCATAAAAATTATCAATATTTATGCACCAAATAATGGTGCTGCAATGTTCAAAAAACAAATTCACCTCAAGTTCCAGAATGAAATAGACCACAACACAATAATTATGGGTGACTTCAACACACCTCTCTCTCCATTGGACAGATCCTCCAAACAAAAGTGAATAAAGAAACTATAGAACTGAATATCACAATCAATAACCTCGACTTAACTGACATATATAGAATATATCAACCATCATCAAGTGGATATACTTTTTTCTCAGTAGCACGTGGATCTTTCTCAAAAATAGACCATATATTATGTCATAGGGCAACCCTCAGTAAATATACAGGGGTGGAGATAACACCATGAATTTTTTCTGATCATAATGGAATGAAACTGGAAACCAATGATAAAAAAAGGAAGGAAAAATCCTACATCACATGGAAAATGAACAATATGTTACTGAATGATCAGTGGGTTACAGAAGATATAAAGGAGGAAATCAAAAAATTCTTAGAGATACATGAAAATACAAACACAACATATCAGAATCTATGGGACACAATGAAAGCAGTTTTAAGAGGGAAATTCATCGCCTGGAGGTCATTCCTGAAAAAAAGTAAAAACGAACAAATAAATGAGCTCACACTTCAACTCAAAGCCCTAGAAAAGGAAGAGCAAAACAACAGAAAATGTAGCAGAAAGCAAGAAATAATTAAAATCAGAGCAGAAATCAACAAAATTTAAACAAAAGAAACTATTGAAAAAATTAACAAAACTAAAAGGTGGTTCTTTGAAAAAATAAATATGTTCGACAGACCCTTAGCCATGGTAATGAAGAGAAGAAGAGAGAGAACTCAAATTACTAACATATGGGATGAAAAAGGCAATATTACAACAGATGCCTCCGAAATACAGAAGACAATTAGAAATTATTTGGAAAACCTATATTCCAATAAAATAGAATATAGTGAAGACATTGATAAATTTCTTAAGTCATATGATATTCCCAGAGTGAGTCAGAAGGATACACACAATTTAAACAGACCAATGTCAATGGATGAAACAGAAGAAGCAATCAAAAGACTACAAACCAAGAAAAGCCCAGGAACGGTTGGCTATACAGCGGAGTTTTACAAAACATTTAAAGAAGATTTAATACCAATACTTTTCAAGTTATTTCAGGATAGAGAAAAAGAGGGAGCTCTGCCAAATTCATTCTATGAGGCCAACATCACGCTGATTCCGAAATCAGAAAAAGACACCTCAAAGAAAGAAAACTACAGACCAATATATCTGATGAACCTACATGCAAAAATCCTCAATAAAACTCTGGCGAATCGAATACAAAGGCACATCAAAAAAATTATGCACCATGATCAAGTAGGATTCATAGCTGGGATGCAAGGATGGTTCAATATACGGAAATCAATAAATGTTATTCACCACATCAATAGACTTAAAGATAAGAACCATATGATCATCTCGATAGAAGCAAAAAAAGCATTTGACAAAGTACAGCATCCCTTTATGTTCAAAACATTAGAAAAAATAGGGATAACAGGAAGTTACCTCGACATTGTAAAAGCTATCTATGCTAAGCCTCAGGCTAGCATCATTATGAATGGAGAAAAATTGAAGGCATTTCTTCTAAAATCTTTAACAAGACAAGGATGCCCTCTCTCACCCCTTCTATTCCATATAGTTCTCGAAACACTGGCCAGAGCAATTAGACATACTAAAGAAATAAAAGGCATAAAAATAGAAAAATAAGAACGTAAATTATCACTATTTTCGGGTGACATTATTCTAAACATAGAAGACACAAAAAGGTCTACAAAAACTACTAGAACTAAAAAATGAATGACCTGTCACCCACCGGCAGGTCAGGCCCAGAAACCTGCAGAGGGGCACAGCTGCCCCACCCACGGGCAAGGTAGGCGATACCGTGACCACTGACAAAACAGGCCCAGTGGCCCGTCTGACACATCACCCCGGTTGGGGGAGGGGCAGAGCCACCAACAGCACCTGTTAGGTAGACAGACCTGCAAACGACAGACAGAACAGGCCTAGCGGCCAGCGGAGGGGCAGAGCCGCTGCTCACGCCTGCAAGGTAGGCGGACCTGTGACCACCGAAAGAACAGGCCCACCGAAAGTACAGGCACAGCGGCCTGCCTGCATGGTAGGCACATTGCCCCAATTGGAGGAGGGGCAGAACCACGGCCAAAGCCTGCGAGGGAGACTTTGCAACTATACAAGTTCAATATAAATATATAGGGGGAAAATCAATAACACAACAGTTTCACCAAGCAGAAAGAAACGCGATCAGTATGAAAAGACAAGGAAAGAAAGGACCACAAGCAATGCAGGTCAACTCAACTTTAGAAGAGGTAATATCTGCAGCAGATGGAATGTCAGATAAAGAATTCAGGATATACATGCTTCAGATTATCTGGAGTCTCAAGGAAGACATTAGACAGCATAATCAGACAATGAAAGACCACTTCGACCACTTCGAAAATGAATTACATAAACAAATCCAAGAAGCAAAAGATCAATTATACAGGGAGATAGAGGTTATAAAAAACAAACAAACAAAATCCTGGAAATGCAGGAAACAATAAACCAACTTAAAAACTCAATTGAGAATACTACCAGCAGAGTAGAACACTTAGAAGATAGAACATCAGACAATGAAGACAAAGTATTTCAACTGGAGAAGAACATAGACAGCTCAGCAAAGCTGTTAAGAAACCATGAGCAGAACATTCAAGAAATATGGGATAACATAAAGAGACCAAACTTAAGAGTCATTGGGATACAGGAAGGTATAGAGGTCCAAACAAAAGGAATGAGCTATCTATTCAATGAAATAATACGAGAAAACTTCCCAGACTTGAAGAATGAGACAGAATCCCAAATCCTAGACGCCAACGGGACGCCGAATGTGCAAAATCATAAGAGATCCACACCTAGACACATTATAATGAAGATGCCCAACAAACAGAATAAGGAGAGAATTTTAAAAGCTACAAGAGAAAGAAAGCAGATTACATTTAGGGGTAAACCAATCAGGATAACAGCTGATCTTTCAACACAGACTCTGAAAGCTAGAAGATCCTGGAATAACATATTTGAAACACTGAAAGAAAATGGGTTCCAACCAAGAATTGTGTATCCAGCAAAATTAAGCTTCAGTATGGAAGATGAAATTAAAACCTTCCATGATAAACAAAAGTGAAAAGAATTTGCAGCTAGAAAACCATCTCTTCAAAACATCCTCGGCAAAACATTGCAGGAAGAGGAAATGGAAAATAACAATGAAAACCAACAGCGGGAGGGAGTACAGTAAAGGGGGGGGATAATCAAAGAGGAAAACAATCCATGTTTAGTAACATAAATAAACCAATATGACTGGAAGAACAACCCATATCTCAATAATAACCGTAAATGTTAATGGCTTAAACTCACGAATTAAGAGACACAGTCTAGTAGAATGGATCACAAAACAAGACCCAACAATATGCTGCCTTCAGGAGACGCATTTGATAGGAAAAGACATACATAGACTGAAGGTGAAAGGTTGGGAAAAATCATATCACTCATATGGACTTCAGAAACAAGCAGGAGTGTCCATGCTCATATCAAATAAAATAGATTTCAAGCCAAAGTTAATCAAAAGGGATGAAGAGGGATGCTACATACAGCTCAAGGGAACCATACACCAACAAGACATCACAATCATAAATATATATGCCCCAAACAATGGTGCAGCTATGTTCATCAAACAAACTCTTCTCAAGTTCAAGAGTCTAATAGACCACCATACAATAATTATGGGAGACTTCAACACACCTCTCTCACCACTGGATAGATCTTCCAAAGAAAAGTTGAATAAGGAATCTATAGAACTCAATAACATAATTAATAACCTAGAATTAATTGACATATATAGAATATACCACCCAAGATCAAGCAGTTACACTTTTTTCTCAGCAGCACTTGGATCCTTCTCAAAAATAGATCATATATTATGTCACAGGGCAACTCTTAGACAATATAAAGGAGTAGAGATAATACCATGCATCTTATCTGAACATAATGGAATGAAATTGAAAATCAACGATAAAAGAAGTAAGAAAAAATCATGCATCACTTGGAGAATGAAAAATAGGTTACTGAATGATCAATGGGTTATAGAATACATCAAGGAGGAAATTAAAAATTCTTAGAGATAAATGAAAACACAGACACAACATATCGGAATCTCTGGGACATTTTGAAAGCAGTTCTAAGAGGAAAATTTATTGCTTGGAGTTCATTCATTAAAAAAAGAAAAAAAACAAAAAATAAATGATCTAATACTTCAACTCAAAGTCCTAGAAAAAGAAGAGCAAAAAACAGCAAAAAATAGAAGACAAGAAATAATTAAAATCAGAGCAAAAATTAATGAAATCGAAACAAAAGAAACAATTGAAAAAATTGACAAAACTAAAAGTTGGTTCTTTGAAAAAATAAATAAAATTGACAGACCCTTAGCCACGCTAATGAAGAGAAGAAGAGAGAGAACTCAAATTACTCGCATACGGGATGAAAAAGGCAATATCACAACAGACACTTCAGAAATACAGAAGATTATCAGAAATTATTTTGAATCCTTATACTCCAATAAATTAGAAGATTGTGAAGGCATCGATAAATTTCTTAAGTCATATGATTTGCCCAGATTGAGTCAGGAGGATATTGACAACCTAAACAGACCAATATCAACTGAGGAAATAAAGAAACCATCAAAAGACTACCAACTAAGAAAAGCTGAGGACCGGATGGGTATACAGCAGAGTTTTACAAAACCTTTAAAGAGGAACTAATACCAATACTTTTCAAGCTATTTCAGGAAAATGAAAAACAGGGAGAACTTCCAAATACATTCTATGAGTCCAACATCACCCTGATTCCTAAACCAGACAAAGACACTCCAAAGAAAGAAAACTACAGACCAATATCTCTAATGAACCTAGATGCAAAAATCCTCAATAAACTTCTGGTGAACCGGATACAAAAACATATCAAAAAAATTGTGCACCATGATCAGGTAGGATTTATCCCTGGGATGCAAGGTTGGTTCAATATATGGAAATCAATAAATGTTATTCACCACATCAATAGGCTTAAATATAAGAACCATATGATCATCTCGATAGATGCGGAAAAAGCATTCGACAAAGTACAGCATCCCTTTATGTTCAAAACTCTAGAAAAACTAGGGATAACAGGAACATACCTCAATATTGTAAAAGAAATCTATGATAAGCCTCAGCCTAGCATCATTCTGAATGGTGAAAAACTGAAGGCATTCCCTCTAAAATCTGGTACAAGACAGGGATGCCCTCTCTCACCACTTCTGTTCAACATAGTTCTCAAATAACTGGCCAGAGCAATTAGACAGACAAAAGAAATTAAAGGCATAAAAATAGGAAAAGAAGAACTCAAATTATCACTATTTGCAGATGACATGATTCTATACCTAGCAGACCCAAAAGGGTCTACAAAGACACTATTAGAGCTAATAAATGAATTCAGCAAAGTGGCAGGATATAAAATCAACACGCATAAATCAAAGGCATTCCTGTATATCAGTGACAAATCCTCTAAAATGTAAATGAGGACAACCACCCCATTCACAATATCCTCAGAAAAAATAAAGTACTTGGGTATCAACCTAACAAAAGAGGTGTAAGACTTATACAATGAAAACTACAGAACCCTAAAGAGAGAATTGAAAAAGATCTTAGAATATGGAAAAATATACCCTGTTCATGGATAGGTAGAATTAACATCATCAAAATGGCGATATTAACAAAATTTCTCAATAGGTTTAATGCAATGCCAATCAAAATCCCAATTTCATTTCTTGTAGAAATAGAGAAAGCAATCATGAAATTCATATGGAAAAATAAAAGACCCAGAATAGCAAAAACATTGCTAAGCAGGAAGTGTGAATCAGGCGGTATAGCTATACCAGTCTTCAAACTATACTACAGAGCAATAGAAACAAAAACAGCATGGTACTGGAACCAAAACAGGTGGGTGGACCAATGGTACAGAATAGAGGACACAGAAACCAATCCACAAAACTACAACTATCTTATATTCGATAAAGGGGCTAAAAGCATGCAATGGAAGAATGCTAGCATCTTCAACAAATGGTGTTGGGAAAACTGGAAATCCATATGCAACAAAATGAAACTGAATCCCTTTCTCTCGCCATGCACAAAAGTTAACTCATAGTGGATCAAGGTGCTAGATATCAAATCAGAGACTCTGTGTCTGATAGAAGAAAAAGATGGCTCTGATCTACATATTATGGGGTCGGGATCCAAATTCCTTTATATGACACCCATAGCACAAGAATTAATAACAAGAATCAACAAATGGGACTACTTAAACTGAAAAGTTTTTTATCAGCAAGAGAAAGAATAAGAGAGGTAAATAAGGAGCATACATCATGGGAACAAATTTTGACTCCTCACACTTCAGATAGAGGCCTAATATCCAGAATATACAAAGAACTCAAAAAATTAGACAATAAGACAACAAATAACCCAATAAACAAATGGGTCAAGGACTTGAACAGACACTTCTCAGAGGAGGACATACAATCATTCAACAAGTACATAAAAAAATGCTCACCATTTCTAGCAGTCAGAGAAATTCAAATCAAAATCACCCTAAGATACCATCTCACTCCAGTAAATTGGCAGCCATGATGAAGTCATACAACAACAAGTGCTGGCAAGGATGTGGGGTAAAAGATACTCTTGTACATTGCTGGTGGGACTGTAAACTGGTGTGGCCAATTTGGAAAGCAGTATGGAGATTCCTGGGAAAGCTGTTAATGGAACCACAATTTGACTCAGCTATTGCCCTTCTCAGACTATTCCCTGAAGACCTTAAAAGAGAGTAATACAGGGATACTACCCCATCGATTTTCAGAGCAATACAATTCACAATTGATACACTGTGGATCCAACCCAGATGCCCTTCAATAGATGAATGGATAAAAAAAATGTGGCATTTATACACTATGGAGTATTACGCAGCACTAACAAATGACAAAATCAAAAAATTTGCAGAAAAATGGATGGCACTGGAGCAGATTATGCTTAGTGAAGATAGCCAATCCCTAAAAAATAAATACCAAATGTCTTCTTTGATATAATGAGAGCAACTAAGAACAGAGCAGGGAGCAATAGCAGGAAGAAAAGATTAACTTTAAACAGAGACATGAGGTGGGAGGGTAAGTGAGAGAAAAGGGAAATCGCATGGTAATGGAGGGAGACCCTCATTGTTACACAAAATTACATATTGTTGTGAGTGGAATGGGAAAATAAACATGGAGTGAAATGAATTACAGTAGATGGGGGAAAAAGAGAAGATAGGAAGGAAGGGGAGGGGAGATAGTGGAGTATAGGAAAGGTAGCAGAATACAACAGTAACTAATAGGGCATTATGTAAAAATGTGGATGTGTAACCGATGTGATTCTGTAATCTCTATTTGGGCTAAAAATGGGAGTTCATAAGCCACTTGAATCTAATGTATGAAATATTATATGTCAAGAGATTTGTAATGTTTTGAGCAACCAATAAAAGAAAAAAAAAGTAGCAATATATATGCCAATCGAAATTCATCATGAAATATATATAATCCACAGATCGAAAAATATTCATTTTACTGAACATGGATTAATGTATAATGTTATTCAACTAGGAAACTCACCCATACGTTGAATTTTCAGTTCCAACAGCATTTAGGAGGAGTTATCCTTTCTCACAATTTGCATCTGCCAATTCAGTTACCTCACAGGTTTGTACATGTGGTACCAGGTAGAATTCTATATGTGCATATAAAAATACATGTGCTGAATTGGCTACAGAGAAAGGGAGACAGGAATTCACATATTTGTTAATTTTAAAAACACATGTAGAACTATTTCAACAAAAAAATGACAACATTTATAACTCCTACACTATATAATGCAAAAGGCAATTGTAACAATACAACATGCCTCCTATGAACTGCTTGTATTTCTATTCTGTTTGGGTTATTTTTCACCATCATATTAGAATTATTAGTCAGAGTATAGTAGGGTATGTGTTAGTTTCAGGGCTTCAGTATTTCAAATAGAAAATTGAAAAATGAATCGAATGTGTATGTAAATACGTGCTACACAAAAATCTTCCCACTCACATTCAGAACAATGCCTTGATATTACCTTGGACCCATTAAGACACAATTAGAGTAGAAAAGCGTGAAAATCTGTGAATACATATCTGGAATGGAATATGCTCGGGAGTTCACAACCTTGGTGGTGGTAGAGGAGTTTCCAAAAGTAAAGAACAGTGTAAACACTCCACAAACATGGAGCTCTGCTGGCCTAAGACTTCTTGGAAAACTGCCTCTGAGGTTGGGCACTTGAAATATATGTTGTTGTCATGAGCTTTAACTTCCTTTGTAGTGAGACCATCAAAGATGGGTCTGCATCTATGTGACCTGGAAGACATGGTTTCTTATATTCCAATGACCATGAGGCAGCAGTGGTGAATTCTCTCTTTGTAGGTAAACTGTGGCCACTGGAGGCTAAGTGTCTCCTCGTGTGGACTGTGAAGACATTTGGTCATCCTCCACTTTTCGTGGTGTTTCTTGCTGCTGCACTGGGAATTTGGTATTTTCATCAACAAATACAAGGAGTTCTACTAGGATACAGTGCTGGAGGGAGTTCTGTCACATGTGGTGGGTCAGGGTCTGCAGGAGAATGCACCAACCAGGCTTCTATCCCACATAGCTTGCCCCAATAACCATAATAAACTGATTCTGAACATTGCCCTGAAACCTCTCCATATAAAAAATGCCTTTACATATAAGTGTCTGATTTCTGCACTATGTCAGTCATAATACATTTGGAAGCCAATGGCCGATCCACATGGCCCCACCATGGTGTTTTATCACACACCTGCCCACCACTGCTCTAAGCCCACTACTCAGCAGGATACAAATTACTGGCATCTCTATTCTACACCATTTTCATAAAACCCAGTAAAACAAGGCATTCTCTGGTATACACATGATCAACCACAGGACTTCCAAAGTTTCTCCAGTGCCACCTGGTCATGGAAATTTCAAAAATTTCATGGTATTTATCTAGCCATTTTTCGAAGATTAAGTTGGAGGCACTGTGGGTTTCAAATCATTCAGGAACCATTAAGTGTTGAGAAAGCTCATTTCAATGAAAGCTCTGGAGAACACTCACAGGCAAGGCTTCTCAAAGAGTTGCCAAAAGGTCACATGAAGCCAGGCAAAGTGAGGCCTACAATGTGAGGTCCATGTGTGTTTTGACTCTCAACTATACCTGCCAATCTTTCAGAATAAAATCATGTGATATCCTGGCTGAGGTTCCCATTGTTTTGTGGAAAGAGACCCTGGGCCTAGATCTCAGTTTCCATGGGTGAGTCTCATGCATAGCCTTCCAAAATCCCAACACAATTCATGGCAATACTTCTCTGAGTTCAGTTCCAGAACTCAGTCTCTAAGGGGAATTACGCCAGAGTTCAAGGCCAGGTGGACCCAGTCATTCCTTCCAACCACCACAAAAATGACCACAATTAAAATCAAAACACTCCCACAGGGCCCTAATCTTCTTCCATATAGACACTCATCATAACCTCTGGCTGGAGATTTCTATGAGGGGCACAGCCTAAGAAAGTGTCCAAAATAAGCTCACTTGCCCCTCATTTGCCTAAAATAATGGTGGCCTGGACACTCCTCCTGAGAACCAGGAGTGATCAAATATTCCTGCTGTTAAAGTGTTCCGCTTCTCCAATTTGAGGCCTACTGGCTGTGAGGTATAGATTCTTTATGTGATTTGGAGTCATGAGAAAACCCAAGCACATATGGGCTAGCCTCTGCAGGGATTTGAAGAACTCATTTAATCCAAAGAATCCCTATTCTCACTTAATGGAGGTCAGGAACCTAAAACAAGAAGGCAAAAAAAATTCATCCACAATGACTTCTCTTTTGGCCATTTCGGTTTGGGAAGCACATGGGATTTTTCTATATATCCATTGGGTGCTGAGAATCTAAGTCACAGCCTCACACAAGGACCAGAGACTGATTCAGACACATCCCATTCCAAAGCAATTAAGCAAAGAGCCACAGGTGAAGCCCATTCATTTCCATATGAAAACAGTTTTCTTCAGGCTTCACAAAGGTTGGGCATGAGGCAAAGACCTTCCTGACATTCAGGATAATTGAAACAGATGTAAGCAAATGGCCCAAGAAGTGTTTCTTCACTGAGACTTTACTGGTCACACTGATATCTGAGTTTTCTGAGATGCTCTCATTCTTTTCAGCTATCCAGTACATGGCCATGTCACAGAGCCTTGTGGTGTTACATATCTGGGACACAAAACCATGAGCATATTCTGTAGAGTGGCCAGAATTCACGAAGAAAACAGTAACTTAAGAAGACAGTAGGTGTTGCCCATCCATAAGGCAAAGTGAAGTCCATTAATCAATTGGGCAGTTTTAATGTGGGGAAGCTTTCTACTAGAGAAAACAAATCCATTGATGCATTCTCTTTTCTAATGTCTACAACCACGGATACAGTGGGATACACAGACATAGAAACCCTCACAATGTCAAAGGACTTACTAGAAACAGTCCACTCCACACCAAAAAAAAAAAACGCCTTTCCTACCTATTCTCAGAACATGAGAAAAAAACCACAAACTCACACCCACAACGGCAAAGCCACCTCCTTCCCCCAAGTAGGTCTGTGACTATCCAGAGTGTCTTCTGACTGGTGGGCCATATTATGTTCCCCCGAAATGGCCTGTCCTCTCTCAGATCTGGTCTCCTTGGCCAACTATGTGAAGTTGTCAGGAGACAGCGGTTAGCCACTACCTGCTTTCTCAGGGAAGGTGCCTCTTCAGAGCTCTGCTGGCATTTGGCCATCCTCACATCAGTAGGTATCAAGAAAGACTGACTCTGTCCTTGGGAAAAGCAAACAAGTTAGCCCAATGGGACTAGGACTGCGACTGGCTCTGTGTGCCTGGCTTCCTGGATCCCAAGTTCAGAGAATTCCATCACCAAGGAAGTGAGGAGAGGTCACTTCCTTCAGGAACTGAATGAGGTCACTGCCTTGAAAACCACTTTGTCCTAACAGTTGCTTCCAAGGGTCCCATGAGATGGAGGCTGCCCCAACATCCTCTGACACATTCAGAAGTTAGAATGGAATATCAACCTTAGGCACCCGGGAACAGCTCTCCACACAGGCCTGGTTTCTTCCAACTTCTCTACAATAAGAAGAGAGAGGCTGATTTAGACCCATCAATTCATCCTGACCAGGTTGTTTGCCATGGAAGATTTCTATTGCTCTCTCAGGTCCTACATAGCTGCATAAATCTTCTCCAAGGATCATTTCTCCATGGATCTTTGAGGTTCTCAGAAGGTGGAAGATCACCTACATTCCTATATTGTAAGACCAACTCGGTTCCTGCTCTTCTGTAAGTTATCTTGACGGAACAGTGTATGTTTGGGGTTAATAACATGTTTGATTTGGGTTACGAATCATTTTGCGAGATGAATAATGGTATTGGCAACCTTCGATATTTACAAGAGTATATAGGTGAAATATAAGTATGAAAGCAGAAAATTAGGAAAGATTTGAAGCCCAGAAGGGAATTGGAGCCTTAAGTGGTATACTTAGCTATGAGTTATGTGCTGCACAGTTGTCCCAGATAAATCAATATACAATGGCATAGGACCTTGTACCTTGGATGATTGAATGTTGAAGAGAACATCCAGTCAAAAAGCGATATTCAGTACGATGATGAAGGTAGTCGTTAGGTTTAGAATGAGGAGTGAGTATAGGATTTGGACAAAAAGTTCTTTAGCAATAGGGTTTCGGTTAGAGAGTGAGTGTAAATGTCAGCACATGTGAAGAGTCAGTCACAATAATGAACTGGGGAAAATATGAGGGAAAGCAGATATCAATAAAGACATTAGGGAATCAAGCAAAGTGCAAAGTGAGTGATAGGATTAGACATTTTCAACAGGCTTGAGGTTGAATATATAATCTTAGGAAGAAACAAATATGTAGTCACCAATAGGATTGACATTTGAGAGCATTAGGCAACCTGGACATGGATGATTTTAGTAATCTATGCTCACTTTCCATTTAGGCTTGGTACAATTGAAAGTGTGACCTTTGCTTTTTGTGTCCAGAATATTTCTGTGATAAAATGTATATGTATATCACGTGACATGAGTATTTCTTCCACCATTTCCAGGAGCAATATTTTGAAGACATATAAATTTGTATTGGGGTACAAATAGGTATACCCTCTGTCTATGAATATAGCAATAACGCATGAATAGACCATACTGGGAATAAATAATATAACTGGATCCACTTTAAATAATGGATTGAATGGATATCTGAAAATATATAAGAAATGTTATAATGATACACAATCAATCATTCCAACCAGTTATATATCTAATGGTCATCTTAGGGTTATGTTTTATCATGAAGGGTGTGTGAGTTTTGCTTAAAAATTGATCATGGAAATTGAAAATAATATATTTGAAAAAAAGTCTCATGAAAAGACCAGTCAAGAAACATAGGGAAATACATGTGTTCTGGAGCAAGAAGTGATTGAAAGTGAAACAAATGCCTATAAATTTGCTAAGTAGTGGATGAAATATATATCCTATGATGTGCATAAACTGAAGAAATAGTAATGTACCAGTGTTGAATAATAATTAATGTCAAAATACACATCATGTCCCATAGGAATCTACTTGCATTGATGTTAAACTAGGTCAGTTAATGTAGAAATACTAGGATTTGTTTGCACCTTTCACTGAATTTAGTTTTCAGTACTAGGAAACAAATATGTATTTCAGGTGGATGAATATTTCTGAGAATAATCTTGTGAAGAGTTGATTATTAATCCACATACATGAACATGAATGAATTTAGGAAGTGTATATAAGACACATATATTTCATATTTTGAAAAATCTGGAGATTTATTTTGTGTGTATATATATATATATATATATATATATATATATATATATATATATATATACACACACACAAACACACACACAAATACATTCAAAAGTAGAATTATATATGCCAATCAAATTTCACCATGAAATATATATCATCCACAGATCCAATAATATTCATTTTACTGAACATGGATTTATGTATAATGTTATTCAACTAGGAAGCTCACCATTAGCTTGAATTTTCAGTTCCAACAGTATTTAGGTGGAGTGATCTCTTCTCACAATTTGTATCTGCAATGTCAGGCACCTCAAAAAAATGTACGTGTGATATCAGGTAGGATTCTATATGTGCATATAAAAATTAATGTGCTGAATAGGTTCCAGCGAAAGGGAGATAGGAATTCACATATTTGTTAACTTTAATACACATATAAAACTATTTCAATTAAAAAATGACTAGATTTATAACACCAACCTTTTATCTTGCAAAAGTCAAGTCCAATATACACCATGCCTCATCTGAACTGCTTGTATTTCAATTCCGTTTGGGTTATTTTTCTCCATCATATTACTATTTGTAGTTAGCGTCTAGAAGGGTATGGGTTATTGTCAGGAATTCAGTATTTCAATTGGAAAATTGGAAAGTGAATCCAATGTGTATGCAATTATGTGCTGCACAATATTCTTTCCACTCTCATCCAGAACAATGGCTTGACATTACCTTCGCCCATAGTAAGACACAATTAGAGAAGAAGAGTTAGAAATTCTGTGAATACATATCTGGAATGGAAAATGCTCAGGAGTTCACAACCTTGGAGGTGGTAGAGGATTTTCCAAAAGTAGGGGACAGGGTTGATCACCCAACATGATCTTTCATTAAAATTGTGAGCCATCTTGCCACAAAGCCATGAAAAGATAATTTTTGCTTTACTATAAATTACTGCAAATTCTGAACCTGCTTAGAATGCCTGACCATGTTTTGAACTCACCCATGCCTGGCTCTCTGACCAGATAACAGCCCTCTCTGAAACTTTATTGACACCTCATAAATATTCGCCTTCCCTGGCCCGACAATGACCCTCTCTGAGGCTCTAATGGTCCTCATAATTTCTGATGCAGGGGCCAGAAAAAAAAATGTAAACTACAATTAGTGTGATGCTTGTCAAAGTTCTGTTTTCTGTAACCCCCCTTTTGTGTAACTTTCTGGGCTATAAAGCTGGGCTGTAGGAAAGGTGGGGTTGCTGTCTTGTTTCCGCCATTTTGAGAGGGAGAGGCAGCCTTGCTGGTTGAAATATTAAGCTTGCCTTAATTTGATTTTAATTGGAGTCAGTGGTCTTTTCTTGTGTCCTGGACTAACATTTTGGAGTTCCCCAGCAACATGACCCGACCAGATCACAAAGCCAGACTGCTGGAAATTCTGAAGCTGGCCTATCCTCCAGGACTCCAGGCTGGAGAGCCAAGTTCCAAGGCCTTGGAATGAGCCTTCAGTCCGTGGATCACTGCAGTGAACCATCACACTAAAAATATTATCAAGCACCTGGTGGAGGAGGCCTTCACAGTTAAGAGGCACCTTTATAACAACTGATATCCGGTTAAGGGAGTACTCTTCTGATGACAGAGAGGTGGCCTGGGAAGGCTCACATATACTCCTGTCCGGGACAGTAATAGGAATCCTTCTTTCCTCTGTTCTCTTCTGTAGGGAATACCTCTGAAAGTGTAGAGAGGTGCCGACTGGCACACAGGAGCTCCTACCCCGGAGCTTTAGCAAGACGCTGCATTGCTCCTCTGGTTTTCTGTTTATTCGCCGAGTTTCTGTTTTTTGTGTGTTTTGTTCTGTGTTCTAAATGTTTTTTATTTGTTTGTTTTTGTGCGTTTTGTTGTGTGATTTCTGTGGTAAAAACTTAAGGATATTGCACGTGAAAATGGGTAATAAAGCATGTAAGCCTGACACCCATTTGGACTGTGTTTTAAAGAAATGCGATGCACTATACCCCCCTTTGTTAAGCAGGATGAGAGAAGCCCCTAGCTGGCTGTCTGGAGCACACCCACTGCAGAGGGCAATGCCTGCTGGGGACCTAATAACTGAGTATCTCCCAGGTTAACAAGTGAATCTCCTTTAAAACCCCTTGTCCCTCCAGATCAAGAGAGTCACAACTTTGGACAGAGTCCCCTGTTTTTCTCCTTTGTTAGCAAAGCAGTAAACCTCCCTTTGACTTTTTCTCAAACCCTGTCCTTATATTAAATTGGTATTAATTGGCTTCAAGGTCCAGAACCGAAATTTAAGTTACGAATTTTGATACCCCCCCGACCCCGGAATTTTGGAGAGCTGACTACTGAAATGTTAGGAGATTCAGCGTGCTTCGGGTGGAACCGAACCAGAGGAGCTAATCCTGTAAGTAAAAGACGGGACTGAGGGACTCCCAGCAGCTGCTGAAGTCCTGTTTCTTCAGTGAATTCCCTCCTTCCTTCCCTGCACTGTAAGTATTATGGCACCTCTGTTTTCTTAAAAAAGAGAAAAAGAAAAAGGAGACACTAAATGCAGTAAAGTCACCATGGAGACCTTTGATATTACATTTCCGGTTGCCCCTTTTTGAAAACATCTGATACCCTTGTGGGGACATCTATCGTGCCACTGGTGTAGGAGATTTTTCTCTTATCTGCTGTTTTAAAGGCTTCTGTCCTGTCAGCCATAGTCTGGAGCTCCTTTCTGTCTGTCTTTTGTATTTGTTTCTGGCCATTTAAGACATGTGCAATAATGTGTTGATATTATAAATTGTTTCTTGGGAATGATCTTAGCTGAATGTGTGTATAAATGATGATGTTTTATTGTAACAATATGGTATCTGAATGGGTTTTTGAAGCATTGCACAATCTTGCAGTTAAAAGTCGGGTTTAGGTAATTTTTTAGTTTATGATTTCAGATAATTCATGCCAGAGAACTTAAATACTTAAAATGGAAAACTAAAGAATTCTACTTCCAAGTTGGCAAGTAACTTCCCAATCATTTAGTCTTTTTTTCACCAATTTTTAATTGGGTAGCCTGGGAAAATGTCACAGTGTGTCAGTGCATTAATTTGGACAAGGATAGTAAATCATAGTATGGTATCTGTTGACAAAACAAGATGTTAAGGTATAAAATTTTGAATTGTATCTTAAAATTGTATCATAATTTTCAACATCCTCACCTGAAAATTATGGTTAAAGTGCGTTAGGCCTGAGGTGTCTGCTCAGAATAGCAGTTTTGTCCAGCTCCTTCCAGAACTCAGACAGGACTTATGTTAAAATGTAAATGAAAGAAGCCTGCAAGCTCAGTAGGAGACTAATCTGATGTCTAAGTGGGAAAAAAAAGGTAAATCGTATGGTATTTACTAATTACTGGCCAGTCATTTTTTCTAGGACTCTCATTTTTTCCCTTAGATTCTGTATTTTTTTTTGAGCTCCTTATTTTGATCCTACAGAACTAGGTTAATATTTTTCTGATCAGTTCTATCTTTGACCAAAAGTGCAGTTTTGAAACATTGCAATGCAGATTTCACCTGTGAAAAGCTACAAGGCCTTACTATTATTATTTGTGCACACTTTTGTTATGTGTTGTATGTCCATATATCCATATGTTCGTATATCATATATGTGATATACAATTTAACATATATAAGGAGCGATCATTAAAAAAAAGCACTCATAAAAACAAATTTTAAAAAGTGGATTCAAAGATCTTTAATTCACGTGAGTTAAATGGTTCACTTTAAATTTGGATAAACAAATAACAAAAAATGTCTTTAAATTTAAGCTTACAAGTTTTTCTAGCTGCTCAAAAATCTAATAAAATATTAATGTCTATAAAATGTCTAATATGCCTTGGTTCTAGGACTTTTCCTTTAACAAAAAAATGGTTTACACTGTTCAATACATTTCTCTAATATTTTGATAAAAAAGTGAAGTAAATTTGAAACGGATTACTCATTCATGAGTACTTTTGTTAGATATCTGATTGATTTAGTAAGGTCTGTATAAGTTTGTTCTAAAGTCTGTATAAGATTGTAAAAATCAGTCATGTGATAAAGCGACACAAATTTCTTAAAACAAAAGTTTACCCATAACATTGTGTTTATTAAGTTTTATTTTTCTAGAGCAAGCAACCATAAAAATTAAACAACTGATTAAATAAGAACTGTTATTTTAGAGCACTGTACCGGAATTTCTTTAAAAGCTAAACTTGGTTAATGTAGAAACATCAATGTCATTGTGATGCTATTAATGTGCTCATATCTTCCAGGTATACAAGTCTGTAAGGTAGAAACTTTAAAAGAGCATTACATCAAGCTGGTGTTCTGAAGTTGTATGGTAAATATATATATTTTTATATATATATTTTATATATATATTTTTACTTGTTATCAATGAGATATGTAAAGTTTTATGTTACTTTTTACATTGGGGAAAAATTTAAATATATTTTTAAGTTAATGAGCGCCTAATCTATGTAAAGGTTAAAAATTTTCAGCCTTTCTTTAATTCATGTTTTAAATGTGATATCATATGGTGTTAGCTAATGTTCATGTGACCTCAAACAATTTATGTAAACTGTGTAAAATGATATTTAAAAAACAAAGATCAGCTTTAGAACTAAAACACTTAAGATTTATATAGAGCCCTGCCTTACCTGAGATAAGGCTCTGTGTCTCATCTTACAACATGTGAGAATAACTACGAAAGCAGTAGGTCAGATGTTATTTAATTTAAAGTTATGTTCAGAAGTTTTTTTTTTCTGTCAAGATTACTAGGATCTCAAAAAGGGGATATAATTTATAACTCAGCGAAAAATTCAGGGTAGCTATTACACGAACTAAGTATTTTTACTCTTGTTAATTTTATTTTGTAATTTCCTTATAAGTTAACTAAAGATTCCCTGTTAGTGTTTTACAAAAGAGTTGCTTTTAGAACACAACATTGGTTAATTTAAGATCATAAGTCATCACCTACAAGACAGACAGAAAAATACAGATCCCAAATAATAAAATGATAAATAATTTTAAATTATAGACATTAAAGCACAATACTCTTAATATAAGGCTGTTAAAATTTATTTGCTGGATGTTTAAGATTAGGATTTAAAATTTAATTTAAATGAAAAGGGACAATAAAACAAATATTTGGCTCTTGCCCTCTGAGTCAGTCTGTATCCAGGGAACAGGAGACTTCTCTAAAGAACTTTGCAACTCTGAGCCACATAACCTCCTGATCAGGAAGATTATTGAGACCACTGGAGAACAGAAAGCCAATCAGTGCATTTTCTACGAAGAAGAGAGTCATCAGAGAAGGAAGATATTCCTGATGCTTCCGAGAGAAACCACATGGTCAAGCAAGACCTGGACTCACCTAGCGCAAATGGCACTAGCAGAACTGAGAAGTTGCTCTCAAGTTTCCCCAGAAATGACTCCCAGAAAATCTCAGCTGACTGTTAACAATAGATAGAAACAAAAGTCAGTTTTACTGCTTCATCTTAAACTCTTAGCAAAGACAGATAATCCCAAAATACAGCCATTCCTGGGCATTTTAAATAATAATAGTTATAATAATATTTTAACGTATACACTTTATGGTAGCCTCCCAAAATAAGTAAGACTGGAGGCTACAAAGAAGGATTCTCAGACAGGAATGCCTGATGAGTATAAAAAGAGACTATCAAGAGGAGCTACCAGAGGCAGAAGTTTTTTTGTTTAAGGCTTACAGATATTCCTAACCTACACAGGTAGGCTTGGTGTTTGCTAGTACGATTATCCAGCCCTGACTAACATAATTAAAGGTTTCTCTATTACACACAGAGGTCATACTAGTAAAAGGAATTTGCAAGATCAGATGACATTAAATTATTAAACTGTATCTTATGGGGTGGGACAACTGTGACACTAAAAGTTAAATATTAATTTGAAAGTCCTGATAACTGGGGATATTGAAGACAGATGAGGGGACATCTATACAGTGACTTGTTTCAGCTGCTGCAACATTTATTCAGTACTCATGGTTTTTGTTTCTCTCATAGAAGAACCCATCCCCAGATGACTTTACAAACTGTTCTACCACAACCAGACTTCAAACCGAACTGACTTCTAAAAGGCAACTCATGTCCCTCATGATGTGCCCCCTCATGTCACCCTCTCTCAGCTCAGAAGAAGCCAAAATGAGTGACGCCTCTCTTCTTACAACAATGGAGCCAAAAATAAATAGACTTTCATTTTAAGTAATTAATTAAGTCAGGTAAAATCAGGGAGACTGGTTTTGTGTGAGTTCAAAAAATATGGAGACTGTTACCTGAGGTATTAAAATTCCCTCAGTGCTCTTCCCCTACCCTATCAAAGATTTGAAAGGGACACATTAGAAAAGGGGGGAATGATAGACCCAACCTGATCTTTTATTAAAATTTGGATCCATCTTGCCACAAAGCCATGAAAAGAAATTTTGGCTTAACTATCAATTACACCAAATTCTGAACCTGCTTGGAATGCCTGCCCGTGGCCTTGAACTCACCCATGCCTGGTTCTTTGACCAGGAACAGCCCTCTATGAAACTTTATTGACACCTCCTAAATATTGGCCTTCCCTGGCCAGACAATGACCCTCTCTGAGGCTCTAATGGTCTTCATAAATTCTGATGTTGGGGCCAGCAAATATATATATGTATATATATAAACTACGATTAGTGTGATGCTTGTCAGAGTTCTGATATTTGTAACCCCCCTGTAGTGTAAAATTCTGGGTTATAAACCTGGGCTGTAGGAAATTTGGGTGGCTGTCTTGTTTCCATTGTTTTGGGAGGGAGAGGCCAGCTGGGCAGTGGAAAATATAAGCTTGCTTTAACTTGATTTTAATTGGAGTCAGTGGTCTTTTCTTGCATCCTGGTCTAATAGGTAAATGCTATCAAACATGGAGCTCTGCCAGTCTAAAGACTTCCTTAGAAACTGCAACTGACGATGGGCACTTGACATATATGTTGTTGTCAGGAGCTTTAGCTTTCTTTCTAATGAGACCATCAAAGCTGGATCTGCATCTATGTGACCTGGAGGACATGGTTTCTTATTTTTCAAAGGACATGAGGCAGCAGTGCTGAATTCACTCTTTGTAGGTAAACTGTGGCCACTGAAGGCTAAGTGACTCCCCGTGTGGACTGTGAAGCCATTTGGTCATCCTCCACTTTTCGTGGTGTTTCTTGCTGCTGCACTATGAGTTTGTTATTTGCATCACAAAATACAAGGAATTCAGCTGGGACACAGTGCTGGAGGGAGTTCTGTCACATGAGATAGGTCAGGGTCTGCAGGAGAATGCATCAACCAGGCTTCTATCCCTCATAGCTTGTCCCCTTGACCATTGCACCTGATTCTGAACATTATCCTGAAACATCTCCATATAACAAGATGCCTTATATGGAGAGTTATCAGACATATAAGTGATTCCTGGCTGCACAATGTCAGCCACAAGCCATTTGGAAGTCAATGGCAGATACACATGGCCCAACCACAGATGTTTTATCCAACACCTGCACACCACAGCTCTGGGCCCACTACTCAGCAGGCTCCAACATACTGGTATCTCTGTTCTACATCATTTTTATGAAACCTAGTCAATCAAGGCACTGTCTGGTACTCACTTCATCAGCAAGAGGACATTGAAAGGTTCTCCAGTGCCACCTGGTCATGAAAATTTCAAAAATTTTATGGTATTTATCTAGCCATTTTTCAAGGATGAAGTTGGAGAAATTGTGGGTTTCAATTCATTCAGGATCCATTAATGTTTGAGGAAGCACATTTCAAGGAAACTCTGGAGAATTCTCAGAGGCAAGGCTTCCCAAAGAGTGGCCAAAAAGACACATGAAGCCAGGCTCATTGAGTTCTACAATGTGAGGTCCATGTGTGTTTTGACTGTCAACAATGGCTGCCAAGTCTTTCAGAATAAAATAATGTGATGCCTTGGCAGAGATTGACAATGCTCTGTGGAAAGCCACCCTGGGCATTGATCTCAGTTTCCAAAGGCAACTCTCATGCATGGTCTCCTAAAATCCCAACACAATTCATGGCAATACTTCTCTGAGGTCAGTTCCTGAACTCAGTCTGTAAGGGGAATCACACCAGAGTTCAAGCCCAGGTGGACCTAGGCATCTCTTCCAACCACCAAACAAATGACCACAATTAAAACCAAAACACTCCCAAATGGCCCTCATCTTCTTCCACATAGACACTCTTCATAACCTCTGGCTGGAGGTTTCCATGAGGGACACAACCCAAGACAGTTTTCCAAATAAACTCCCTTGCCCCTCATTTGCCTAAAGTCAGGGTGGCCTGGACTCCCTTCCTGTGAACCAATAGTGATCAAATAGTCCTGCTCTTATTACTGCTCTGCTACTCTAATTTGAGGCCTACTGACTGTCTGGTATATATTCTTTATGTGAATTGGTGTCATGAGAAAACCCAAGCCCTTATGTGCTAGCCTCTGTAGGGCTTTGAAGAACTGATTTGACACAAAGGATCCCTATTCTCACGTGATGGAGGTCAGTAAGCTTACAGAGGAAGGCGAGAGACTTCATCCACAATGACTGCTCTTTTGGCCATTTTCGTTTTGCATGCACACTTGGAAACTTTCTTTAGATCCATCAGGTGCTGAGAATCTAAGCCACTGCCTCACACAGGGCAAAGAGGCTGATTCAGCCACATCTCTTTCCAAAGCAATTAAGCAAAGAGCCACAGGTGATGCCCATTCATTTCCATTTGAAAACTCTTTTTTTCTGGCTTCACAAAGGGGTTGCCTGAGGCAAAGATCTTCCTGACATTCAGGAAAACAGAACAATAGGTAAGCAAAAGGCCCAGTGCAGTGTTTTTCTACTGAGACTTTAATGGTCACACTGATATGTGAGTTTTCTGAGATGCTTCTATTCTCTTCAGCTATCCAGTACATGGCCATGTCACAGAGCTTGGAGGTGGTACATATCTTGGAAACCAAACCATGAGGCTATTCTGGAGAGTGGCCAGTATTCAGGAAGAAAACAAGAACTTAGGAAGATAGTAGGTGTTGCCCATCCATAAGGCAAGCCTCTCTCCATTCTTAAATTGTGCAGTATGAATGCTGGGAAGCTTTCTACTAGACAGGACTCAATCATTGATGCATTCGCTTTTCAAATGTCTACAACCACAGATACAGTGGAATGCACAGACATAGAAACACTCGCATTGTCAAACGACTTTCTAGAAACATTTCATTCCAAACAAACAGTCTTTCCTACGTATTCTCAGAAAAGAGACAAAACCACAAACTGACACCAACACCCACAACAGCACCTCCTTCCCCCAAGATGTTGGTGAATATCTTGAGTGTCCTCTGACTGGTGGTCCATACTATGTTCCACCAAAATGGCCTGTTCTGTCTCAGATCTGGTCTCCTTCGCCAACTCTGTGAAGTTGTCAGGAGCCATGGTTGAGCCACTACCTGCTTTCTCAGAAAAGGCTCCTCTTCAGAGGTCTCCTGGCATTTGGCCATTCTCACTTCAGTAGGTACCAACAAAGACTGACTCTGTCCTT
This sequence comes from Callospermophilus lateralis, assembly GCF_048772815.1. Classification (NCBI taxonomy): domain Eukaryota; kingdom Metazoa; phylum Chordata; class Mammalia; order Rodentia; family Sciuridae; genus Callospermophilus; species Callospermophilus lateralis. The sequence continues at coordinate 398,832 of NW_027511742.1, read as the reverse complement.
GGTAAATCCAAACAATTGAGACCACTGGGACTGGGACTGGGACTGACTCTGGGTGCCTGGCTTCCTGGATCCCAAGTTCAGAGTGTTCCATCACCAAGGAAGTGTGTACTGATATTTGCTTCTAAGGGTCCCAGGAGATGGAGACTGCCCCTACTTTCTGTGACAGTTTCACAAGTTAGAATGGTATATCAACCATAGGCACCCGGGAACAGCTCTTCTCACAGGCCTGGTTTGGTCCATCTTCTCTACATTAAGAAGAGAAAGGCTGATTCAGATACATCTCTTCATCCTGACCCGGTTGTTTAACATTGAAAATGACTTTTGCTCTCTCAGGTCCTTCATAGCTGCCTTCTTCTTCTCCACGTATCATTTCTGCATGGACCTTTGATTTTCTCATCAGGTGGAAGATACCCTACAATCCAGTATTGGAAGACCAACTCTCTCCCTGCTCTTCTGTAAAGTTAGATTGAGGGAACAGTGTATGGTTAGGGTTTACAACATGTTCGATTGGGTTAGGAATAATTCTGCAGGATGAATAATGGTTATGGGAACATGCAATATTTACAAAATATACAGTTGAAATATAAGTATGAAAACAGAAATCTAGGTAAGATTTGATGCCCAGAAGGGCATTGGGCCCTTGATTGGGATACTTAGCTTTGAATTAATTTCTGCACAGATGTCTCAGATAAATCAATATACAATGGTATAGGATATTGTACCTTGGATGATTGAATGTCGAAGAGAACATGCAGTCAAAAAGGGATAGTCGATAGGATTAGAAAGATAGTCGGTAGTTTAGGAAAGATGAGTGAGTATAGGATTTGGACAAAATGGTCTTTAGCAATAGGGTTTCATGTAGAGAGTGAATGTAAATGTCAGCACATGTTAAGAGGCCGTCACAATGATGAACTGGGGAAAATATATATCAATAGAGACATTAGGAAAACAGGCAAAGTATAAGGTGAGTAATAGGATTAGACATTTTCAACAGGTTTGAGGTTGAATATATAATCTTAGGAAGAAACAAATATGTAGTCACCAATAGGATCGACATTTGAGAGCAATAGGCAAACTGGACATGCATGATTTTAGTAATCCATGTTCAATTTCCATTTAGGCTTTAGTACAATCATAAGTGTGACATTTGCTTTTTGTTTCCAGAATATTACTGTGATAAAATGTATATGTAGATCAGGTGACATGAGTATTTCTTTCACCATTTCTAGGAACAGTATTTTGAAGACGTGTAAATTAGTATTTTGAATACAAATAGGTGTACACTGTGTCTATGAATATAGAAATAATGCATGAATGGACCATACTGTGAATAAATAATATAACTGGTTCCAACTTAAATAAAGGTTCAAATTGATATCTGAAAATATACAGGAAACCTTATATTGATATATATCCATTCATTCAAACCAGTTATACATCTAATGGTAATATTAGGGTTATGGTTTATCATGAAGAATGTGTGAGTTTTGCTTCAAAAGTAATTGTGGAAATCGAAAATAATGTGTTTGGAAAGAAGTCTCATGGAAAGACCAGTCATGTAACCTGGAGGAATACATGTGTTCTGAAGAAAGAAGTGATTGAAAGTGAAACAAAAGCCTTTAAATTTGTGAACTTGTGGATGAAATATATATCTTATGATGTGCATAAACTGAGGAAATAGTAATGTACAAGTGTTGAAAAAAATGAACGTCAAAATACACATCATGTCCTATAGGAATCTACTTGCATTTATATTAACCTGGGTCAATTAGTGTAAAAATATTAGGATATGTATGCACAGTTCACTGAACTTTAGTTTTTAGTACTAGGAAACAAATACATATTTTAGGAGGATGAATATGTCTTAGAATAATCTTATGAAAAGTTGATTATAAATACGCGCTTAAATATTAATGAATTTAGGGAGTACATAATAAGATACATTTATTTCATATTTTGAAAACTCTGGAGAGTGTATATATATAAATATATATACATATACATTAAAATACACACACAGAAATTAAAAAGTATTAATATACAAGCCAAATGAAATTCACCATGAAATATATATCATCCACAGATCTAAAAATATTCATTTTACTGAACATGAATTTATATATAATGTTGTTCAGCTAGGATACACACTCATAGGTTGAATTTTCATTTCCAACAGTGTTTAACAGGAGTGATCTCTTCTCACAAATTGTATCTGCCAAGTGAGCCACCTCACAAGAATGTACATGTGGTACCACGTAGGATTCTATATCTGCATATAAAAATATATGTGCTGAATAGGCTACAGAGAAATGGAGACATGAATTCACATATTTGTTAACTTTAAAAACACATGGAGAAGTGTTTCAACAAAAAATTGACTAGATTTAAAACTCCTACCATATATATTGCAAAAGGAACGTCCAAATGTAAACCTTGCATCCTCTGAACTACTTGTATTTCAATTTGGTTTGGTCTATTTTTATTCATCATATTAGGATTTGTAGTCAGAGTCTAGTAGGGAGTGGGTTACTATGAGGGATTCAGTATTTTGAATGAATAATTGGAAAATGAATCCAATGTGTATGCAAATATGTGCTACAAAAAAATCTTCCCACTCTCATCCAGAACAATGCCTTGACATTACCTTTGCCCCAAGTAAGATACAATTAGAGGAGAAGAGTTAGAAAATCTAGGAATACATATCTGGAATGGAAAATGCTCTGGAGTTCACAACACTGGAGGTGGTAGAGGAGTTTCCAAAAGTAAAGGAGACTGTAAACACTCCACAAACATGGAAGTGTGCAGGCCTCAAGACATCTGGGAAACTGTCTTTGAGGTTGTACATTTGAAATATATGTTGTTTTCAGGAGCTTTAGCTTCCTTTGTAGTGAGACCATCAAAGCTGTGTATGCATCTGTTACATGGAGGACATGGTTTCTTATTTTCCAATGAACATGAGGTAGCAGTGCTGAATTCTCTCGTTGTGGGTAAACTGTGGCCACTGGGTTCTAAGAATCTTTCCGTGTAGACTGTGAAGCCATTTGGTCATTCTCCAATTTTGTTGTGTTTCTTGTTGCTGCACTGGGAGTTTGGCATTTGCTTCACAAAATACAAGGAGTTCCACTGGGACACAGTGCTGGAGGGAGTTCTGTCACATGTGGTGGGTAAGGGTCTGCAGGAGAATGCACCAACCAGGCTTCTACGCCACATTGCTTGCCCCCTTGACCGTAGCAACTTGATTCTGAACATTGCCCTGAAAACTCTCCATCTAACAAGATGGCTTAATAGACAAAGGTATGCTGGCTGCACCATGTCAGTCACAAGCATTTGGAAGCCAAAGTAAGATCCACATGACCCCACCACAGATGTTTTATCACACAACTGCACACCACAGCTCTGGGCCCACTACTCAGCAGGCTCCACCATACTGGCAGCTCTGTTCTACACCATTTTCATGAAACCCAGTCAAGGAAGGCACTGTCTGGTACACTCTTGATCAGCAACAGGACAACCAAAGGTTCTCCAGTGCCACCTGGTCATGGAAATTTCAAAAATTTCATGGTATTTATCTAGACATTTTTCAAGGATGAAGTTGGAGAAACTGTGGGTTTCAATTCATTCAGGAACCATTAAATTTTTAGGAAGCACATTTCAAGGAAACCTCTGGAGAATTTTCAGAGGCAAGGCTTCCCAAAGAGTGGCCAAAAGGCCACATAAAGCCAGGCCCGTTGAGGTCTACAATGTGAGGTCCATGTGTGTTTTGACTGTCAACAATGGCTGCCAAGTCTTTCAGAATAAAATCATGTGATGTCCTGGCTGAGATTGACAGTGCTTGGTGAATAGCCACCCCAGGCTTAGATCTCAGTTTCCAATGGTGACTCTCATGCATGGCCGCCTAAAATCCCAACACAATTAATGGCAATACTTCTCTGAGGTCAGTTCCAGAACTCAGTCTTTAAGGGGAATCACACCAGAATTGCAGCCCCGGTGGACCCAGGATTCTCTTCCAACCACCAAAAAATGACCACAATTAAAACCAAAAAACTCCCACATGGCCCTCATCTTCTTCCACATAGACACTCTGAATAACCTCTAGCTAGAGGTTTCCATGATGGGCGCAGCCCAAGACAGTGTCCAAAATAAGCTCCCTTGCCCCTCATTTGCCTAAAGTCAGAGTGGACTGGACACCATTCCTGTGAACCAAGAGTGATCAAATAGCCCTTCTTTAATACTGCTCTGCTTCTCCAGTTTGAGGCCAACTGACTGGTATAGATTCTTTATGTGTATTGGTGTCCTGAGAAAACCCAAACACCTATTGGCTAGCCTCTGCAGAGCTTTGAAGAACTGGTTTGACCCAACGGATCCCTATTCTCACTTGATGGAGGTCAGGAAGCTTACAGAGGAAGGCGAGAGACTTCATACACAATGACTGCTCTTTTGGCCATTTTGGTTTAGGATGCACACTTGGAAACTTTCTTTAGATCCATCAGGTGCTGAGAATCTAAGCCACTGCCTCACAGAGGGCAAAGAGGCTGATTCAGCCACATCCATTTTCAAAGCAATTAAGCAAAGAGCCACAGGTGACGCCCATCATTTTCCATTTGAAAACTGATTTCTTCAGGTTTCACACAGGGGTGGCCTGAGGCAAACACGTTTCTGACATTCAGGACAACAGAACAATAGGTAAGCAAAAGTCCAAAGTAGTGTTTCTCCACTGAGACTTTACTGGTCGCACTGATATCTGAGTTTTTCTGAGATGCTCTCATTCCCTTCAGCTATCCAGTACATGATCATGTCACAGAGCTTGGAGGTGGTACATATCTTGGAAATAATACCATGAGGCTATTCTGGAGAGTGGCCAGTATTCAGGAAGAAAAGAGGAACTTAGGAAGATAGTAGGTGTTGCCCATCCATAAGGCAAGCAGCTGTTTATTCTTTAATTTGGCAAGATGAATGCTGGGAAGCTTTCTACTAGACAGGACACAACCATTGATGAATTCTCTTTTCAAATTTCTACAAAAACGGATTCAGTGGGATACACAGACATAGAAACACTCGCGTTTTCAAACGACTTTCTGGAAACATTCCAGTCCAAACAAACAAAGCACCTTTCCTACCTATTCTCAGAACATGAGACAAAACCACACACTCACACCGACACCCACAACGGAACCTCCTTCCCCCAAGTATGTCTGTGAGTATCCTGAGTGTCCTCTGACTGGTGGGCCATACTATGTTCCACCAAAATGGCCTGTCCTATCTCAGACCTGGACTTCTTTGCCAACTCTGTGAAGTTGTGAGGAGCCATGGTTGAGCCACTACCTGCTTTCTCAGAAAAGGCCCCTCTTCAGAGCTCTCCTGGCATTTGGCCATTCTCACTTCAGTAGGTACTAAGAAAGACTGACTCTGTCCTTGGTAAATCCAAACAAGTGATACCACTGGGACTGGGACTGGGACTGGCTCTGGGTGCCTGGCTTCCTGGAACCCGAGTTCAGAGAGTTCCATCACCAAGGAAGTGTGATAGGTCACTTCCTTCACGAACTGAATGAGGTCACTGCGTTGGCAACCACTTTGTCCTAACAGTTGCTTCCAAGGGTCCCATGAGATGGAGGCTGCCCATACTTCCTGTGACACTTTCACAAGATAGAATGGTATATCAACCATAGGCACCCGGGAACAGCTCTCCACACAGGCCTGGTTTGGTCGATTTAATCTACATTAAGAAGAGAGAGGCTTTCAGACACATCCCTTCATTTTGACCAGGTTGTTTTACATGGAAGTTGACTTTTGCTCTCTCAGGTCTTTCATAGGTGTCTACATCTTCTTCAGGGATCATTTATGCACGGAACTTTGAGGTTCTCAGCAGGTGGAAGATCCCCTACATTCCTGTATTGTAAGACCAACAATATCCTTTTTCTTCTGTTAAGTTAGATTGAGGAAATATTGCATGGTTAAGGGTAATAACAGGTTCGATTTGGTTTAGGAATCATTCTGCAGGACGAATTATGGTATTGGGAACCTGCGATATTTACAAGAATATACTGGTGAAATATAAGTATGAAAACAGAAATCTAGGTAATATTTGAAGTCCAGAAGGGCATTGGGTGGCCTGAACACCCTTCCTTTGAATCAGGAGTGATCAAATAGCCCTGCCGCTAATACTGCACTGCTTCTCCAATTTGAGGCTTACTGACTGTCAGGTATAGATTCTTTATGTGATTTGGAGACATGAGAAAACCCAAGCACCTATTGTCTCATGCCACAGCAAATGGTTTATTGGGGGTCCAGCATGCTGCAGCTCAAAGCTCACTTCAGAGGAGCAAAGAACAAAGAGCCCCGAGAACAACTTGAGAAGAGATTATATACAATCTTTAGAGAGTGCAGGGACTTTGTATACATCATAGCCTTCTTTAGCAAATATCATATATTGTGGGAAAATCAAATAACAACTCTAAAACATGATTAGCACATTCATTGGCGGGAACAGTTCGGGCAGGGGGTGATTGGTCAGCCCTGAGAAGGGGTATACATTTAAACTGATTGGTTGAAGCCCTGAGATGTATACGTGCTGAGATGCACGGTTTCTGGGAAGGGGTTGTTAAGTAACTAGGTTGTCAGGGAAGATTTCAACACATCTAATGGGCAGTTCCGGGAATTGTCTTCACTGACACAGGAATTTCAGGTTCTGAGCACAGCTTGTAAACTTTACAAAACCTGTTTCTTTACGTTTCAATTTCAATTTCTTTAATTCTTTCATTTCTCACTCCTTTTTCTGCCTACTTTTAATTTTAAAAGTAATGAATCATAATTATTGTGGGGTCTCACATTCTATTTCTGCCAGTGAAGTGTATTTCTGTCTGATTACCATGAGTTTTACCTGCCCAATCTGAGCCTGGAGAAAGGAAACTATGCGGTTAAGCAAACAAGGTCCCACAGTTATCAACACCATAAGCATGATCAGGGGTCCAGCTAAGGATGATAGGAGTGTAGTTAACCAGGGGGACTGGGTAAACCATGACTCAAACCACACTTGTTGAATCTCCCTTTCTCTCTGTTGCTCTTCAAGGCATTTTCTCAATTTATTCATGGATTATTTTACAACTCCAGTATGGTCAGCCTAAAAACAGCATTTTTCTCTCAGTACAGCACAGAGGCCCCCCTCCCTCATTAAATGGAGGTCTAATCCTCGCCTGTTCTGTAAAACAACTTTAGAGAGAGAGGTTAAGGTTTTCTGCAAAACTGTGATGGAGGTCTCTAACGTCTTCAAGTCTTGATTTATTGCTGTTTCTAATCAGGCCATTTGTTGTGACCCATGGATCATATCAGCTGTTCCTGTACCCACTCCTGCAGCAGCTCCTAGCCCCAATAGGATGGCTAGAGTAAGGGACACTGGCTCCCGGCAAAATAGGGTTGTTTGTCCACCTAGTAGACCTTCAAAGGATTCTGCATCATGATAGAGCACCCTGGGGAGTATCTGCACCATTACACAATAATGTACAGAGCTGTCAAATACCTGAGCTGAAATGCAAGGAGTTCTGACTGTGTGGAGTTTAGTACCATAAAGGTTCCTTTAATTAGTTCTCAGGGGGAGGAGTCAGCTGTACTCTGGACTGGGGAAGTAGGCAAAGACAGAAACTGCGAAGTATGAGATGGTAGAGGGGTTTTGGTAGATCTAGGCATGGGAGGTTTAGGAGGCTTAATTCCTGACTTGAGGGGATTGGGCCCTATTGCTGTGGGATTTTCTTCCTTTTTAAGCCGGATGGTGAATCAGAGACCAAAGTCATAACCAGGGCCATTAATATAGAATCGCATTCCCCAAGTATTTTCCATAGGCCATGTTGTTCTGAGGTAGCCCCTTCCTTTGGAAGTGAAAGTTATATTGAGGGGGTAACATAGACTATTTTTTCCACAGCAAGTTTTTGACACCACTTGGATAGCGGCACATTTATTGGGATCAATCCAGATGTCATTTCATCCTACCCGAATCATACTGTCTGGGGAGTTTGGGTTTCACAATGTAGCTCCCGTGTGTTCACAACCCCAAGATCTACAATAAAAGTCACTGGGTCCTCCACAGGTTTGGGCCTGTTTGCAACTTCAGAAATCAGCTGGGCACACTTAATAAAACAAGACTGGTTAGTTTACACCTGAGCTGGGGAGATGACATCAATAATTCATGGGGTAAGTTGGTCTATTTGCCCTGGTTTGGGTTTGAGTGGGATCTGTGTGGGGTCCACTATGTCATTGAGATCCCAGTCAGAGAGGCCTATGGCAAGCTGACAAATGTCCGGGTGGAGAGATGGCCACCAAGTCCATAAGGGGGCTGTATGTGAAATAGACCACACTACTTGCCCAGTAGGATTTATAACTTGCCATTGTTGCTGAACAGGCTGATGGGGATTAGGACTGCTGGTGGTCAGGGGAAGAATCCATAGCCCTACCCACACCACGGACATGCAACTTGAGAGGGTTACCAGTCTGTTCCAGTTTCCAGCCAGAGTATGGACAGGGCTCAGGATTGAGATGGGAGGCATGGATCCAGGAAGTGATCCCATCCACTTTCACCACTGTAGGTGTTATAAGCAGCACCTGGTATGGTCCTTTCCAGCAGGGTTCCAGGGATGACACCCGATACTGTCTCATGTAGACGAAGTCTCCCACTTAATATCGATGTGGAGTTCCCTCGTCTCCAGGATGATAAGCAGTGGCCAACTGTTTCCACAGGTATCGCTGGGTGCTGGGTTTGTTCAAGGGCTTTAAGTCTGTCTAGCAAGGGGGTGTGAAAGGAATCATTAATCTCAGAGTTGGGGTCAGGTCCCTTAATGGAGGAGGGGCACTGTAGAGAATTTCATAAGGGGTGAGGTTACACAAAGAGCCGGAGGGGTATTTCTTGCACGAAAAAGTGCATGAGGTAGGAGCATACTCCAATTTTTTATGCTGGTCTCCAAGATTAATTTCGTTAAGTCTCTTTGATGGTTCTATTCATCGTTTCTACCTGTCCTGAGCTCTGGGGTCTATAAGCACAATATAACTTCCAATTAATCCCCAGGGTCCTGGAAAATCCCTGACTTACCTGGGCCACGGATGCCGGTCCGTTATCAGACCCTATTACCTTAGGCACGCCGAACCTTGGAAAACTGTCTTCTAGGATCTTTTTGACCACCATCTGAGCTGTTTCTTTCTTCATGGGGAAGGCTTCGACCCATCCTGAAAAAGTATCTACAAATACTAGAAGATATTTAAGTCCATACCTTGCTGGCTTAATTTCAGAAAAGTCCACTTCCCAGAATTGTCCTGGTCTGGTTCCTCGTATGCGCTTCCCTGCAGGAATCTTGGATGGGAAAGTATTAAGTAATTGGAAGACTTGAAAAGCTCTAGTCACCTGCTCAGCTATTTTTTTCCTCTTTGAGTCAGTCAATAATAAGTCCTTTCTTCGGTCCTTTAAGAGTGCCTATAACTTCTTTGAGCCTAAGTGGTTGAGCTGGTGTACGTCTTTGACATAAAGGTGGGCTTTTTGAAATTGTAAACTTAGCTCTGTAGGGTCCCAGAGTTCTGTATCTGTCTCCTCAGATGATAAGTTGCCTGAATGTTCCGGGGCGGCCAAGTCTCCTGATTTTTGTTCCCCCCGGTGTGGAAAAAGTTAACAGAGTCACTCCGTTTAGGGCTGCCAATTAAGCTTCCTCATCTGCCCTTCTGTTTCCAACTGCCACGCGGTTGTTTCTCTTCTGGTGCCCTGGACAGTCCACTATAGCTAGTTCCTTATGGCCCTGCACTGCTGAGCCAAGGTGGAGGATCTCATCTTTATTCTTTATTTCTTTCCCGGCAGAGGTTAATAGCCCCCATTGTTGGTAAATAGTCCCGTGCATATGAACAGTGGCAAATGCATAGTGGCTATCAGTTTATATGGTGGCCCTTTTGCCTGTTGCTAGTTCCAATGCTTTCATAAGGGCAATCAGTTCTGTTTTTTGGACTGATGTCCCTTCTGGGAGACGAGAGTATCAGATGAAATCAGTTTTGCTAACTGTTGCTGCTCCAGCCCGCCGCTTACCATCTTGGAGGAAGCTGCTGCCATCCGTAAACCATACGACTTCAGGGCGAGGCAGTGGCTGATCCTTCAAGTCTTGTTGTATACTGGTTTCCTTGCCAGTATGTGTTGACACTCATGAGTGACGGGTCCTGATGATTCTTCTGGCAGCAGTGTAGGTGGGTTGAGTGGAGCAGGGGGTCCCAGCGTTATTCTGTCTTTGTCAAGCAAGAGGCTCTGGTAGTGGTTTATTCTGGAGTTTGATTGCCACCTCTCTGGAGGCTAACAGATGATGCTCTCCAGGGCATGGGGGGGCTATAATGGTTAGCTTCTGTCCCAACGTTAATTAATGAGCATCTTTTATTAGAAGGGCTGCCGCTGCTATAGCATTTAAGCAATGGGGCCACCCGCTAGCCAATGGATCCAGTTTTTTGGATAAATACACTACCGGCTTTTTCCAAGGTCCCAAAGACTGAGTGAGCACTCCCCGTGCTATTCCTTTCTTTTCCTCGATGTAGAGAGTGAAGGGTTTTCTACATCTGGGAGTGCTAAGGCCGGATCAGATAGCAGCACCTTTTTTTGACATTATCAAAAGCTTGTTGGTGCTCAGGGGTCCATTGGAAGTGGGCATCCCCCTTTATCAGCGGGTATAAAGGGGCAGCCAGAGATGCGAACCCAGGAATCCATAACCTGCAAAAGCTGGCATCCCAAGAAACTCTCTGAGTTTTCTCTTATTAGATGAGGGCAGTATCTGCACAACGGTTTTTTTTCTGGGCTCAGGGAGGCATCGTTCGCCACCCCTAAGAGAATAACCCAGGAAGATTACTTCTTGCTGACAAATTTTGGCCTTTTGGCAGAAGCCCTATATCCAAGGCGAGCAAGCTCGAATAATAGTGCTTGGGTCCCAGACTCATAGGTCTCCTTGGTGTCGGCTGCCAGTAGATCATCCACTATTGGAGTAGGGTGACTTCGGGGTGTGCAGTTTTGAAGTCATTGATGTCTCTGTGGAGGGCTTCATCAAAGATAGTGGGGGATTTTTTGAACCCCTGTGGGAGTCTAGTCCAGGTTAGTTGGCCAGATGTTCCAGGTTCTGGGTCTATCCACTCTAAAGCTAACAGCAACTGACAGTCCTTATGTAGCGAGCAGAAGTAAGCATCTTTTAAGTCCAGCACAGTGTACCATTTCTGCTCCGGATTCAGAGTGCTAAGCAAATTATATGGATTGGGTACTGTGGGGTGAATGTCCTGCACTCTGTTGTTGATCTCTCTTAGGTCTTGAACAGGACGGTAGTCCCCAGTTCCTGGCTTTCTTACTGGTACCAGGGAGTGTTCCAGGCTGATTGACAGGGCCTTAGGACCCCAAGACCCAGGTATTTATGAATATGGGGCCTTATCCCATCCTTAGCTTCTTTGCTTAGAGGATATTGTTTAACACTAATTGGAGATGCAGAGGCTTTTAATTCTACTACTATTGGAGGTTGTTGATGGCTAGACCTAACCCAGCAGTTTCTGCCCAGGCATTAGGATAATCTTTTATCCATTTCTGGGGTAGTTTGCCTGTTTGATCAGTCCTAGGGGGCGCGAAGAGTTGATGTTCATCTTCTACGGACATAGTAAAAGATGTTACTATGGGAGTTAATACTGAAGGCTTTAGAACCCCCACTTGGGAACAATTAGGGTTAAAGGTTATTCTAGTCCGGAGTTTGGTAAGCATATTCCTGCCCATCAATGGGGCCGGGCATTCTGGGATTACTAGGAAAGAGTGGTGGACTTTTCCCTTTCCGAGGTCCATATTCATCTTAGTTGTCCAAGCCCGATATCTACTGCCATTAGCCCCTTGAACTAGGGACCATTTAATTGATAGGGGGGCCAGTAAAGTCTTAAGGGCTGAGTATACTGCTCCTGTAATCACTTCAAAGTTCACTGTGTTCCCCTCAACTTCAAATGTTACTCTGAGCTGGGGGAGGGGATCTGAGCCCCGAATTTCCTAGGCCTCTTCTAGAGTCAGCACGGCGGGCTGGCATGGCTGCTTCTTTTGGGGGCACTCTTTGGCCCAGTGTTCTTTTATATTACAGTGGGCACATTGATTTGAGGCCAGCGGCAGCCTTTGGCGTGGGCCCAGGGATCCCTTTATGTATCCCTGCTTTTTAACTTCTGGCCTATTTGCTGCTGTGACCAGAACCTTAGGCAATGCTTTACTCTGCCATTTGCTTCTTTCCTCCTTCTTTTGTTCCCTTTCCTTCTCTCTCCTCTATTCCCTTTCCTCCTCAGTTTCTCTCTTATAATATACTTTCTCAGCTTCTCTGACTAAATCTCTTAAGGTCATATCTTATAATCCATCTAGACGTTGTAACTTTCTCTTAATATCTAGGGCAGTCTGCTCGATTAAGGCCATTGCAACAGATGGCTTTTGGTCTTCTGCCTGAGGATCAAAAGGAATATATTTCCTATAGGCTTCCATAATTCTCTCCAGAAACATAGAAGGAGACTCATTAGGCCCTTGGATAATCTCTCTTACCTTGGCCAAATTAGTCTGCCCTCTGGCGGCCGCTCAGATACCCACTATTAGAGAACGGCGATAAGTGGACAGATGCTACCTACATTCAAAGGTGTTGGGGTCCCAGTTGGGTCGGTTCATGGGCCCGTAGGGACAGAGAGGGAGCATCACAGGGGCTTCCGAGTTTTCTATTATCCATCTCCTGCGGGTTCCTTTAGGTGGCCCAGCTTCCTTCAGGGGAGCAGGGGCTGCTGCTGCTGCGGGGAAGTCCCCTGGAGGGCTTGGGTCTGGCCCAATTGCCTCTAGCGGCAGAGAGGCTGAGTCAGCGGCGGGAGGATCATCTGGAACATGTTGTGGGTTGGGGAGCGAGGGTAGAGGATAAGGAGAGAGAGGAGTGCCCAGTCTTGTGACTCAGAATGGAGGGAAGAGGGGGAGGAACAGAATGTTGGCATGATAAGATCGTGGGGGAAGGGGTATATGGCTGTTGATCTGGGTGGCCACGTGGCCCCGGTGAAAGACAATATCTCTGACTTTTCGGATTAGAGGGAAGTGGAAGGATTCTTCTGGGGGCCATCCGACTCCTAGGATGGGCCATTCTGAAGCACAGAGAGTCTGCCAGGTCCGGCATTTTACTGAAAAAGAAAGATTCTTCTTACTTGAGCGGACATCAGTCCAACGATCAAGGTTAAGGGACAGAGGCATGGAAGTGCTTTGTCCCATAATGTCCCATAATGGGAGTTACTCAAACAGGGACAGTGAATACACAAACGTGACCCAGACAAAGACAAACAGTAAACGTTTAACATGAGTCCAAGACAAAGATTAGAACTGGGTAACTGGCAAAACCTGATGGGTTAGACAATAAAGACAGACAGTAAACTCAACATGAGTTCCTGACAATGAACAAAACTGAGTAGCCAGCAAAACCTGATGGGCTGGAAAACCGAATCCTGAAGCAAAAAATAACCGAGTTGAGGAAACTACTAATCCTCAATTTCCCGAGTCCTCTGGAGTTTCCCCCAGGGACGAGGCCTGTGGCTCTGTGACACATCTCTCAGCCACCGTCGCAGAGAGCTAATGTTCTTCACCGACAGCCATTTTGCCAAGCCCTAACCTGAAACCCGAAACCAGAAAGAGGCACCTTACTTACTCTGAAAGGAGTCCGTTGGGGTCTTTTGTTCGTCACTGCTGGATTTCTCAGCTAGGGCCTCCAGATGAAAGGGTGGGCCGAACGTCGGAGGAAAAGACCACCAAGAGAATTTCTCATGAAACAGCAAATGGTTTATTGGGGGTCCAGCATGCTGGGGCTCAGAGCTCACTTCAGAGGAGCAAAGAACTAAGAGCCCCGAGAACAACATGAGCAGATTTTATATACATTATTTAGAGAGGGCAGGGACTTAACATACATCATAGCTTCCTTTAGCAAATCACCGTATACTGTGGGAAAATAAAAAAAAAACTCTAAAACATGATTTGCACATTCATTGGTGGGAACACTTCAGGCAGGGGGTGATTGGTCAGCCCTGAGAAGGGGTATACATTTAAAATGATTGGTTGAAGCCCTGAGATGTATATGTGCTGAGCTGCACGGTTTTTGGGAAGAGGTTGTTAAGTAACTAGGTGGTCAGGGAAGATTTCAACACACATCTAATGGGTAGTTCCGGGAATTGTCTTAACTGCCACAGGAATTTCAGGTTCTGAGTGCAGTCTGGAAACTTTACAGAACCTGGTTCTTTACGTTTCAATTTCAATTTCTTTTATTCTTTCAGAACCTTACAAAGGAAGGCGAGAGACTTCATCAACAATGACTGCAATTTTGGCCATTTTGGTTTTGGAAGCAGACATGGGATCGTTTTTTAGATCCATACGGTGCTGGTAATCAAAGCCACAGCCTCACACAGGGCCAAGAGGCTGATTAAGACACATCCCTTTCCAAAGCAATTACTTCTCTGAGGTCAGTTACAGAACTCAGTCTCTGAGGGGAATCACACCAGAGTTCAAGCCCAGGTGGACCCAGTCATCTCTTCCAAACTCCACACAAATGACCACAATTAAAACCAAAACATTCCCCTTAGGCCCTCATCTTCTTCCATATATACATTCATCATAACCTCTGGCTGGATGTTTCCATGAATGGCACAGCCTAAGAGAGTTTCCAAAATAAGGTCTCTTTCCCTTCATTTGCCTAACCTCAGGGTAGCCTGGACACCATTTCTGTGAACCAGGATTGATCAAATAGGTCTGCCATTAATACTGCTCTGCTTCTCCAATTTGAGGCCTACTGACTGTCAGGTATAGTTTCTTCATGTGATTTGGAGTCATGAGAAAACCCAATCATCTCTGCAGGGCTTGAAAGAACTCATTTGTCCCAAAGGATCCCTATTCTCACTTGATGGAGGTCAGGAACCTAAAAGAGGAAGGTGAGAGACTTCATACACCATGACTGATCTTTTTTGCATTTTGGTTTTGGATGCACACATTGGATTTTTCTTTAGATCCAACTGGTGCTGAGAATCTAAGCCACTACCTCACACAGGGCAAAGAGGCAGATTCAGACACATCCCTTTCCAAAGCATTTAAGCAAAGAGCCACAGGTGATTCCCATTTATTACCATTTGAAAACAGTTTTCTTCACTATTCACAAAGGGCTGACCTGAGGAAAAGACCTTCCTGACATTCATGGCAACAGGCAAATAGGTTAGCAAAAGGCCCAAAGCAGGGTTTCTCCACTGAGACTTTCCTGGTCACACTGATATCTGAGTTTTCTGAGATGCTCGCATTCCCTTCAGCTATCCAGTACATGGCCATGTCACAGAGCTTAGAGGTCATACATATCGTGGACACAAAACCATGAGCCTATTCTGGAGAGTGGCCAGAATTCAGGAAGAAAACAGGAACTTGGGAAGATAGTAGGTGTTTCCCATCAATAATGAAACCTGCAATCCATTCCTAAAATGGGCAGGATGAATGCTGGGAAGCTTTCTACTAGACAGGACACATCCATTGATGCATTCTTATTTCTAATGTTTTCAACCACGGACACAGTGAGATACACAGACATAGAAACACTCACCTTGTCAAACGACTTTCTAGAAACAGTCTACTCCAAACCAAACATACTGACTTTCCTACCTATTCTGAGAACATGAGACAAATCCACAAACTCACACCCACATTCACAAAGGAACCTCCTTCCCCCAAGTAAGTCTGTGACTTTCCAGAGTGTCCTCTGACTGGTGGACCATACTATGTTCCCCCGAAATGGCCTGTCCTGTCTCAGATCTGGTCTCCTTGTCCAACTCTGTGAAGTTGTCAGGAGCCTGGGCTGACCACACTACCTGCTTTCTCCGGAAAGGCCCGTCTTCAGAGCTCTACTTGCATTTGGCATCCTCAAATCATTAGGTATCAAGAAAAACAGACTCTGTCCTTGGTAAATCCAAACAAGTGAGCCAACTGGGACTGGGACTGGGACTGGCTCTGTGTGCCTGGCTTCCTGGATAACAAGTTCAGAGAGTTCCATCACCAAAGATGTGACATAGGTCAATTCCTTCAGGAACGGAATGAGGTCACTGCCTTGGCAACCACTTTGTCCTAACAGTGGCTTCCAAGGTTTCCTTGAGATGGAGGCTGCCCCTACTTCCTGTGACACTTTCACAAGTTAGAATGGTATATCAACCATAGGGACCGAGGAGAAGCTCTCCACACAGGGCTGGTTTGGTCCATCTTCTTTATATTAAGAGGAGAAAGGCTGATTCAGACACATCGTTTCATCCTGACCAGGTTGTTTGCCATGGAAGATGACTTTTGCTCTCTCAGGTCCTTTATATCTGCCTACATCTTCTCCTGGGATCATTTCTGCATCAACCTTTGAGGTTCTCAGCAATTGGAAGATCACCTACATGACTGTATTGTAAGACCAACTCTGTCTTTGCTCTTCTGTAAAGTTAGATTGAGAGAACAGTGTATGGTTAGGGTTAATAACCTATTCTATTTGGGTTAGGCATCATTCTGCGGAATGAATAATGGTATTGGGAACCTGCGATATTCACAAGAATATATCGGTGAAAAATAAGTATGAAACCAGAAAATCTAGGTACGATTTGAAGCCCTGAAGGGCATTGGGCCCTTTAGTGGGATACTTAGCTTTGAATTATGTTCTGCACAGATGTCTCAGATAAATCAATATGCAATGGCAAAGGACCTTGTACCTTAGATGATTGAATGTAGAAGAGAACATCCAGTCAAAAATGAATAGTCGGTAAAATTAGAAAGATAGTGGGTAGGTTTAGTAAAAAGAGTGAGTATATGATTTGGACCAAAAGTTCATTAGCAATATTGTTTCGTTTAGAGAGTGAACGTAAATATTAGCACATGTGAAAAGTCATTCACAATGATGAACTGGAGAAAATATGTAGGAAAGCAGATATCAATAGAGACATTAGAAAATCAGGCAAAGTATAAGGTGAGTGATAGGATTAGACATTTTCAACATGGTTGAAGTTGAATGTATAATCTTAGGAAGAAACAAATATCTAGACACCAATAAGATTGACATTTCAGAGCATTAAGCAATCTGGACATGGTTGATTTTATTATTCCATGCTCACTTTGCATTTTGCTTTGGTAAAAGGTTAATACAATAGGTACTTGTCACTTCCTGTTTTTCTGTATGCTTAACAAAACACTGTTGAAATCTTGAGAACTGTTTGCTAATTTTGTTCCTAGAATGTGCTGTGCCCAACTGCCAAACTGCAGAATGTACTCCCTCACCTGGTTGCACGCAAACCGCCCACTCGCCCTGACCCATCAAAAATTTCCTTCCATGCCCTCTCCAAGGAAAGTATATAAGCTCTCTTTAAGCTGTTCTCAGGGCTCTCTACTCTATTCATGTGAGCTCTTAGCCCCAGCATGCTGGACCCCCAATAAACCGTTTGCTGTAGCTGAGTGAAAATGGTATACTCTTCTGGAATTAAAAGATGCTTTCTTTTGCTTGACTCTGCATAAAGATAGTCAGTTGCTGTTTGCTTTCGACTGGGTAGACCCAGAAACTTTAACGTCTGGTCAACTAACTTGGACTAGACACCCACAGGGGTTCAAAAATTCCCCCGCTCTCTTTGATGCAGCCCTCCACAGAAATCTCAACAACTTCAGAACTACACACCCCGAAGTCACTCTGCTTCAATATGTGGATGTCCTGCTACTGGCTGCCAACACCAAGTAAAACTGTGAGTCTGGGACCCAAGCACAATTATCTGAAATTGCTGAACTTGGGTATAGAGCTTCGGCCAAAAAGGCCCAAATTTGCCAGCAAGAAGTAATCTTCCTGGGGTATTCCCTTAGGGGCGGTAAATGATGGCTCACTGAGCCCAGAAAACAAACTGTTGTGCAGATACCACCCCCATCTAACAGGGGACAACACAGAGAGTTTCTTGGGACTGCTGGCTTTTGCAGGTTATGGATACCTGGGTTTGTGTTCTTTGCTGCTCCTTTATACCCTCTGTTAAATGAGGATGCCCAATTCCGATGGACCCTTGAGCACCAGCAAGCTTTTTATAACATTTAAAACACTGACACTGAACTCCTAAACTTCACTGAGACCAGCCTGCAATTTCAGAAAGCCCTACACTACGTTAAAAATGTACATCAACTTATTCACCTTGTTTCAAAGAAACTGCAGGCATTCCTGAAGGATCAGGAACAGAGATTTCGACTAACTCACTCACAGTGAAGGGAAATAACTGAATGGGTAACAAAAGCCTGTTGGTTCTGTCAATTGGTTAATGCTTACACTTCCAAGCTTCCCGCAGGAAAGCACCTACAAGGAACCAGACCAGGACAATTCTGGAAAGTGGACCTCACTGAAATTAAGCCAGCAAGGTATGGACTTAAATATCTCTTAGTCTTTGTAGATACAATTTCAGGATGGATTGAATCCTTTCTCACAAAAAAAAAAAAAAAAAAAACGGCTCAAACGGTGGTCAAGTAGATCCTAAGATATATTTCCAAGACACGGCCTGCCTAAGGTAATAGGGTCTTTTAATTGAACGATGTTCATGGCCCAGGTGAGTCAGAGCTTAGCCAGGACCCTGGGGATTAATTGGAAGTTACATTGTGCATATAGACCCCAGAGCTCAGGACAGGAAAAAAAATAAATAGAACCATTAAAGAGACCTAAACAAAATTAAGCTTAGAGACCGGCATAAAAGATTAGAATATGTTCCTGCCTTATGCACTGTTTCATGCAAGAAATACTTGCTTGACAGACTAAAAGCTCTTGAAAGAACTCAGCGATACCTGTGGAAACAGCTGGCCACTGCCTACCACCCTGGGGATGAGGGGACACCACATGGATATCAAGTAAGAGACTTCGTGTACATAAGACGACATCAGGTGTCATCCGTGGAACCCGGCTGAAAAGGACCATACCAGGTGCTACTTATAACACCTACAGTGGTATATGTAGACGGAATCACTTCCTGGATCCATGCCTCTCATCTCAAGCCTGCGCCCTGTCCAGACTCTGGCTGGATACTGGAAAAGAGTGGTAACCCTTTCAAATGGTGTATTCACCAGGTGGATAAGGCTATAGATTCTCCCCTTGGCCACGAGTATTCCTAATGCTCATCAGCCCGTACAGCAGCGATGGCTAATCACAAATCCAACTAGACAAGAAGTGTGGTCTATCTCGCATACAGCCCCCTTAGGGACCTGGTGGCCATCTCTCCACCCAGACATTTGTCAGCTGGCTATAGGTCGTTCCTATTGGGATATCCCTGAAGGAGAGGATCCCACTAAAATTTCATTAAATGACTTCTGTACCATAGATAATGGAAACAAACATTATGGATGTAGGGACACACGAGCCAGATGCAGGTTGGCTAGCCTTGATTACTATGTTTTCCCGGCAGATTATCTAAACCACAAACAGCCATGGCTGTGTGGCTCAAAAGCCAACTTCTTCTGTAAGTCATGGGGATGTGAGCATACAGGGGCTGCCTGGTGGAATCCAAACTCCTCATCAAATTCAGTACACAGCATTGGCCATATTACCAATTAGACAATCAAAACTGATGGCCCCCAGATGGGTCTCTAGATCCTCAAATTCTGTGTGACCTTTTTAACTTCTGCAAGTGCTCAAAAGGGTGAAAGGAGATTCCCCTATGTGGAGGCCAATTTCCTCCTTCTCTCACATCCTGAACTATGCTTCTCCAATAGATCCTCACCCTCTGCCTTCTGCTCCAGAATCTCTGCTGTCACTCCCACCTCAGCAACCTGATTTCTCCCCTCCAATTACTGGATCAAAACCCAAACCTCGGTTCTCAGACAATTGCCCCCTTACTGAGGTAGCAGGTAGTGAGGCACCCCTCCACCAACTCACTCCTCTCTTCTTCTGTCAGTGCCCGCACCGAGTCCCACCAGATCCTCTTACCAGCTATACCAAAGCTCAAATCAGCTGAGGAGAGCCCTCAGACCCCTATCCAAGATGTAATATAAATGGCTTTTAAAGTTGCTTTGTCATCACTGAAAACAGGTTACTAAGAATTTAAAGTCCCTCAGAGACTTTTTGGATACTCACTCCCATCTTCCCCTCTGCTCTTCCTGTTCTACTGCTCACGAATTTGTTGCTAGGAAAATCCCAAACCCCTTTCTCATTATTCTTTTACATCTCTCCTTTCTCATACACAGATCCATGTAGCTGCTCTCACCCCCCGCCTTCCCTGTCTTTCCCCTCTGTAAAAGGCCCACAAAAAAGTCTTAACTGACCTTCTCCAAAATTCTTCACCAAGGCTGACTTTAGGACTTTGAGCAAAAGAGTCCCTATAAAAGAGTTCAATGTAGACAAACTTCCTCTTTTCGTGTTGCCTGTTCTACTTGGCAACTGGCTGGAAAAATCAGCACTCCTAAGCTAGACACCCCCTTACTAATTTTTCACAAAATATGTGAACAAGGCCTCTGGCCTTGAGCTGGGGCTTCACAGGGATGGCTACATTTGTAAGATAAAGAAGTTACCAACTGGACCCCATGGTAACAGCTGGCAGGGAGAAAACAAAAAAGAGAAGAAAAAAGCTCTCCTTCTCCTAGGTGTCGTTAAAAAGTTAGCTTGCCCAGAACAGAGGAAAAAAAAACAGAAAAAAACTGCTTTTTGTGGACTTCTGCAGACTGTGAACTTCTGAGCCCCTTCCATTACATGTTGGGTACAAAATTCTAAAACTACCTAAACTTGGGGTTCAAGGG
The DNA here is from genome assembly GCF_048772815.1 of Callospermophilus lateralis. Lineage (NCBI taxonomy): Eukaryota > Metazoa > Chordata > Mammalia > Rodentia > Sciuridae > Callospermophilus > Callospermophilus lateralis. The sequence goes on along the minus strand of NW_027511742.1, from coordinate 378,077 downwards.
GTTAATTGATTACAACAGAAGCAATGCCCTCTATATTCGGTTGCAACCAAATAGGACTGTTTCTCTGTTTTCGGTGCTATCTTAGGTGCCTTGCCCTGTCCATACCTACAAGAGTATAATTCTATATAGTTAAACATTGTTTATGTTTTCATAAAATTGTCAACTGGTGTGATTAATTATGTAATGGTGCAGATGTTTCCCAGAGTGCTCTATCATGATGCAGGTTAATTAAGATCAAATAGCGGGGGGCATACAAGCCGGTTCTACCAGGAATCTGTATTCCTCACTTTGGCCATCCTATTAGGAATAGAAGTTGCTGCAGGGCTGGGCACAGGAACCACTGCCGTAGTCCATGGAACACAACAAATGACCCAATTAGAAGCAGCAGTAGACCAAAGCTTAAAGATATTAAACCTCCATCACAGCCTTACAGGAATCTTTAACATCTCTCTCTGAAGTTGTTTTACAGAAAAGGCGAGGGTTGGACCTCCTCTTCATGAGAAAAGGGGGCCATTGTGCTGTATTGAGGGAAGAATGTTGTTTTCATTCCGATCATACTGGTTGTAAAATTATCTATGAGTAAATTGAGAAGACACCTTAAAGCGCATCAAAGAGAGAGAGAGGTCCAAAAAGGGTGGTTACAATCTTCGTTCACACAGTCCCCCTGGTAAACTACGCTTTTATCAGCTCTGGCTGGTCCATTAATAATCATCATATTATTGCTAACTGTAGACCCTGTTTGCTCCACCGTGTAGTTTCATTTCTTCAAGCTCAAATTGGACAAGATAAATTTTGGTAATCAGACAACAATATACCCCACTAGCAGACATAAAATGTGACACCGCTCAATGATCACTTTTATGATTAAACGTAACCAGAAGAAGAAGTGAGGAATGAAAGATTAATAAAATAGGTATTTGTCACTTCCTGTTTTTCTGTATTCTTAACAAAACACTATTGAAATCTTGAGAACTGTTTGGTAATCTTGTTCCCAGAATGTGCTGTCCCCAAATGCCAAACTGCAGAATGTAATCCCTCACTCGGTTGCACACAAACCGTCCATTCACCCTGAACCACCAATAAACTTCCCTCCCTTCCCTCTCCAAGTTAAGTATGTAAGCTCTGCTTAAGATGTTCTAAGGGCTCTAGGCTCTATTCAAATGAGCTCTGAGCCCCAGCATGCTGTTGCATGAGACAGTCTCTTGGTTGTCTCTTCCTCCAATGCTAGAACGACTTTTACATTGGTACAATCATAAGTGTGACCTTTGCTTTTTGTGTCCAAAATATTACTTTGATAAAATGAATATATAGATCAGGAGACATGAGTATTTCTTTCACCATTTCTTGCAGCAATATTTTGAAGACATAAAATTAGTATTGGGTGTACAAATAGGTGTACTCTGTGTCTATGAATATAGAGATAATGCATGAGTAGATCATACTGTGAATAAATAATATAACTAGTTCCAACTTTAAATAATGGATCGAATTGATATATGAAAAAATACAGGAAATCTTATATTGATATACATACATTCATTCCAACGAGTTATACATCTAATAGTAATATTAGGGTTATGGTTTATCATGAAGAGTGTGTGAGTTTTGCTTCAAAAGTGATTATGGAAATCAAAAATAATGTGTTTGGGAAGAAGTCTCATGGAAAGACCAGTCAAGAAACATGGAGGAATACATGTGTTCTGAAGCAGGAAGTGCTTGAAAGCAAAACAAATGCGTATAAATTTACTAACTTCTGGATGAAATATATATACTATGATGTGCATAAATTGAAGAAATAGTAATGAACCAGTGTTGAATAAAAACTAACATCAAAATATACATCATGTCCCATAGGAATCTACTTGCATTAATGTTAAACTGGGTCAGTTACTGGAGAAATATTAGGATTTGTATGCAACATTCACTGAAGTTAGTTTTCAGAACTAGGAAAAAAAAAATATGTATTTCAGGTGAATGAATATTTCTGAGAATAATCTTGTGAAAAGTTTACTATAAATCCACATACATGAACATGAATGAATGTAGGGAGTGAATAATAAGATGCATATATTTCATATTTTGAACAATCTGGAGAGTATATATATATATATATATATATATATATATATATATATATATATATATATATAACACAAAGACATTAAAAAGTAGCAATATATATGCCAATCAAAATTCATCGTGAAATATATATCATCTACAGATCCAAAAATATTAATTTTACTGAACATGGATTTATGTATAATGTTATTCAACTAGGAAGCTCACTCACAGTTCGAATTTTCAGTTCCAAAAGGGTTTAGGAGGAGTGATCTCTTCTCGCACTTTGTATCTGCCAAGTTAGCAGATACATCTCCTTCATGCAGTCTCCCACGACTATCTAAACCAGTTAACCCTGAGGTTTGGGACACAACTACACCCTCTATGGCTAAATGCAGTCCTATTAATATTGTCTTACACGACCCTTCAAGATATATTAGTCAACCACAATATCTACTCACAACCACAGCCCTCCTCAGATTAGAACCCATCATCCAGGATTTATTACGAAAGGGGTATCTTAGGCCTACACAATCTCCATTCAACACCCCCATTCTGGAAGTTAAGAATTCCTCACAGGAATGTACGTGTGATACCAGGTAAGATTCTATATGTGCATATGAAAATGCATGTGCTGAATAGCCTACAGAGAAAGGGAAACAGAAATTCACATATTTGTTAACTTTCCAAACACATGGAGAACTATTTCAACAGAAAATTGACAAGATTTATAACTCCTACCCTATATCATGCAAAAGGCAAGACCAAATATACACCGTGCCTCATCTGAACTGCTTGTATTTCTATTCTATTTGGGTTATTTTTCTCCATCATATTAGGATTTGTAGTCAGAGTCTAATAGGGTATGGGTTAGTGTCAGGGATTCAGTATTTCAAATGAAAAATTTGAAAATGAATCCAATGTGTATGTAAATATGTGCTACACAAAAATCTTCCCACTCTCATCCAGAACAATGCCTTGAGAATACCTTTGCCCTAAGTAAGACACAATTAGAAGAGAAGAGTTAGAAAATCTGTGAATACATATCTGGAATGGAATATGCTCAGGAGTTCAAAACCTTGGATGTGGTAGAGGAGTTTCCAAAAGTAAAGGACAGGGTAAACACTCCACAAACATGGAGGTCTACTGGCCTAGAGACTTCTTGAGAATCTGCCTGTGAGGTTGGGCACTTGAAATATATGTTGTTGTCAGGAGCTTTAGCTTCCTTTCTAGTGAGACCATCAAAGCTGTGTCTGAATCTATGAGACCTGGAAAACATGGTTTCTTCTTTTTCAATGAACATGAGTCAGCAGTGCTGAATTCTCTCTTTTTAGGTAAACTGTGGCCACTGGGGGCTAAATGTCTCCCCATGTGGACTGTGAAACCATATGATCATCCTCCATTTTCGTGGTGTTTCTTGCTGTTGCACTGGGAGTTTTGTATTTGCTTCACGATATGCAAGGTTTTCAACTGGGACACAGTGCGGGAGGGAGTTCTGTAACGTGTGGTGGGTCAGGGTCTGCAGGAGAATAAAAGAACAAGACTTGTATCCCACATAGCTTGCCTCCTTGACTATAGCAACCTGATTCTGAACAATGTCCTGAAACTTCTCCATATATCAAGATGCCTTTACATATACGGGTCTGCTGGCTTCACCATGTCAGTCACAAGCCATTTGGAAGCCAATGGCAGATCCACATGGCCACCCCACAGATATTTATCACACACCTGCCCACTATTGCTCTAGGCCCACTACTCAGCAGGATGCAACTTTCTGGCATCTCTGTTAAACACCATTTTTATGAAAACCAGTCAATCAAGGCACTGTCTGGTATACTCATTGTTGGGAAAAGTATAAACGGCAGCCATAACCCAGAGAAAATTCCCACCATGGTGCCTAAGGACTTCTTCTTCCTACCTTCTTCTTTTCTGCAGTGGCACGAAAAGTTCCCGCCCGTGTGAACTCTCCCGCCTCCTCCAATTTCAAATCTCACTGGCAGAGAACCTTAGCCCCAATGAGAACAAATTCCTGGGCTCAGGAGGTGATATCTGAAAGAACTTGCCAATAAATGGGTTGCCTGCCATTTATCTAAGCCCTTCCATCTCCCCCTTAGTTATATATAAGCACACAGCTTTTTGCAATAAAATTGGAACTTTCTGGTGAAGTGTCTTTGCGTGGGGAGTTCTTTCATTCTGATGCCCCCTGAGAGGATACCGGTGAGCTCTTTCCAACAAGAGCCCTGTCCCCCGCTCCACCGAGACACTCTGCCCTAGTCCGCTCTTTTCAGACGCCGGCTTTCTGCACTCACCACTGATCTGATGTAGGTAATCCTCCCCTGACCCCGGCTCGCCAACTCCCTTCAGGCTGCCACTGGTTTTTTGACCGTGATCTTCCTGCACACTCCAGACGCCCGGTAGGGGAGAGGGAATTCCTCCCACTAAGACCTTTACTAGTTGCAGTGGACCCTCTGGTGTTCCGTTTCTTTTTGGGGCATGAGGCTTCTGAGTTTACACGAGAGGCTCTATGGATTTTCCTGCTCCACTTCCGCTGTTGCTGACGGCTAGAGTTGCTGTATCCTGTGGGGCTGCTGTGTCTGGCTGAAGCTGCCTCTCTGCTCTGGGAAAAGTGAACTCCCGGCCTGGAACTGCATTCTGCCAGAGCCAGAGTTTTGTTTTCATTACTGACTTCTTCTGCTGCAGTCGAAAACTTTCCTGACGTCAGGTTGCCCTTGGCTCCAATTCCTTTTGGTTTCACAGATTGCACTTCATTGGTGATGACCAGGTAGTGCCCTCTGTATTTCCTCGTGATGGCTGGTCATTTTGGGAACGCCCACCTGACCCCCGTTTTCCCTGAGCTTCCTGGAAGCCGTTCCACCCCGGGTTTTCTCTTTGTCTTTCTCGCTTACTCCTATTCTCATCCTCTCTCTCTCTCTCTCTCTCTCTCTCTCTCTCTCTCTCTCTCTCTCTCTCTCTCTCTCCCATCTCTCCCTGTGACTATAGACACCTCTTCGTCTGCACCTGAAGACTCACCTCTCAAATGTTTAATAAAAAATCTGGCCACACTCTCCCTCACACCAGACATCAAGCCCAAACTTTTAATCAATTTCTGTACCCATGATTGGCCTACATATCCACTGGATAATGGCAATCATTGGCCACCAGAAGGCTCCTTAGATCCAAACCTCTTCTGGGACCTTTTTAACTACTGCCAGCATCTGAAAAAGTGGAGTGAGATTCGCTGCATTGAAGGTTTTAGCCTTCACACACAGCTCCCTGCTCTCTGCTCTTTTTGACCTCCCTCTCAGGTCCTCTTTGCTTGAAAACCCCTCTCTTCCCCTACTTCTAATCCTGACTTCACAGATTCTTCCTCATTCGACCAAGCAGATGAACCCCCACCTTATCCCCCAGCCCCATCTGCCCCTTCTCTCGCGCTATACCGTCCTCTTCCTCTGCCTAATTCCATGTATCCTCCGCCTTCCATTTCATCCCCCTCCCCTCCGCCCTCTTCTGCCTGCTCCACCTCCTCCTCCTCCACAGAGACACTCCCTTCCTCTCCCTCTCCTTCCTGTCCGCCGCCTGCCTCTTTCAGTCCTCCTGTTACCAGGTCTAAGGGACTCCTTCCCACCCCCAAGACAATCGCACCCCTTCGTGAGGTAGCTGGTCCCGAGGGTGTCATCAGAGTCCACGTTCCCTTTTCCATGTCGGACATTACTCAGCTAGAGAGGAAGTTAGGCTCTTTCACCACTGAACCCACCACTTACATTCGGGAGTTTCAATGGGTCCTGCAAGTATGTAGCCTCACTCAACATGACATCTACATGCTCTTGGCCAATACACTTCTCCCCAAGGAAAGGCAATGGTTCTGGGAGCTAGCCCAAGCCCATGCTGATAAAAATTATAGGACCAATCCTACCCACCCCACAGGCCCTCATGCTGTCCAAGAGCAGGATCCCCTATGGGATTACAACACCTGTGAAGGCTTACAGTTTTGTGACCTTTTTACATCCTGTCTCTTGGCGGGGCTAAAAAAGGCCACCCGCAAGGCTGTTAACTTTCAAAAGGTGCAGGAGGTTATTCAAAGGAAGGAGGAAACACCTTCAGATTTCCTGGATAGACTAACCAAGGCCCTTCAACAGTACACAAAACTCCACCCAGAAACCCCAGATGGCTGTCATGTCTTAATGACATACTCTCACTATTAAAAGTCACCATTCACATATCACCCTACACCTCTCCTACCTCTCATTTCCTCATGATGTTCCTAGGGGCAGATACATCTCCTTCATGCAGTCTCCCACGACTATCTAAACCAGTTAACCCTGAGGTTTGGGACACAACTACACCCTCTATGGCTAAATGTAGTCCTATTCATATTGTCTTACACGACCCTTCAAGATATATTAGTCAACCACAATATCTACTCACAACCACAGCCCTCCTCGGATTAGAACCCATCATCCAGGATTTATTACGAAAGGGGTATCTTAGGCCTACACAATCTCCATTCAACACCCCCATTCTGGAAGTTAAGAAACTTAACGGGTCCTACAGGCTGGTTCAAGACCTTCACCTTGTCAAATCCTCTGTGGTCCCCATCCACCGGCTAGTGCCCAACCCTTACACCTGCCTCTCTCAGATCCATGCCACTACTACCCACTTCTCAGGCGTAGATTTAAAAGATGCATTCTTTTCTCTTCCCTTGTCATCAGAATCTCAGGATATCTTTGCTTTTACGTGGACTGACCCTCACACCCGCCATTCTCGTCAGCTTACCTGGACTGTCCTCCCACAGGGATTCAGGGATAGGCCCCATCTCTTTGGCCAAGTCCTTGCCCAGGACCTCACATCCTTTCACCCGACCTGTCCTGACTCTACTCTCCTTCAATATGCCGATGACCTTCTTCTATGTAGTTCCTCTTGGGAACACTCTCAAACCCACACTGCCCAGCTCCTTAATTTCCTAGCATACAAGGGATATAGGGTGTCTCCCCACAAGGCCCATGTTTTCCAGTTTTTTTCTCATCAATCTTTTTTTTTGCCTTACACCTAGGAAAAAGGAAATAACACTGGATAGGAGGAAACTCCTCTCTGATCTTCCAGTGCCCCATACGAAAGCCGAAATACTATCATTCCTAGGACTAGCATTTATTTTAGGGCCTGGATCCCAAATTATTCTCTTCTAGCCAAAAACCTGTGTGACCTAGCAAAGGGACCCCCTAATGAATCTCTTGCCTCCTCCCCTAACTATCACTTCTGCAGGCTTCAGCAACTCCTCTTAAAGGCACCTGCCTTTCACCTTCCTGATCTTTCAAGACCATTTCATCTATATGTCCATGAAAAAGGGGAGCAAGCATTTGGGGTCTTAGGTCAAAACTATGGGCCTACATTTGCACCTCTGGCATATATGTCCAATAAAGTAGACCCTACCGTCTGTGGGTGGGCCCCATGCTTAAGAGCTCTGGCTGCTGGACAAATTTTACACAAAGAAGCCTCTCAGCTGACTTTTGGGGCCCCTTGAACTATTCACTCCCCACATCACTTGAAGGATCTTTTAGCTTATAAGGGCCTTCAAACCCTTCCTCCACCCAGAGTTCTGTCGCTCCTCACTTCATTTCTGGAAAACCCTAATATTACTTTCCTCCCCTGCTCTGCACTGAACCCTGCCTCACTGCTCCCAATGACTCCCACGTCTAACACAACAATTCATAATTGCTTGCAAACCTTAGATGATTTCCTCCCCTGTCATTCTTCCATTTCTGAGGGACCACTCACCAAGCCTGACCTTATCTGGTTCACTGACGGCAGTTTCTTTAGGCAGAATGTCACTCATTACTCTGGATACACTGTAGTTTCAGCCACTGAGATTATAGAGGCCAAAGCTCTACCTTCAGGAACTACCAACCAGCAGACTGAACTTATAGCAGCCACTCGTGCCTGCCTTCTAGCACAAGGCAAATCCCTCACCCTTTATACTGACTCAAAATATGTCTTCCATATCTTATTTTCCCATGCTGCAATATAAAAGGAGCGAGGACTACTTACCACCAAAGGTAATGCAATCACTAATTCGGCTCTTATAACCAATCTGATAGAGGCCTCCCACTTACCCACCCAGTTGGGAGTTGTCCATTGTAGGTCCCATCAGAAGGATGGCTCTCTTATCACTGAGAGCAATGCCATAGCTGACCAGACAGCACGAATGGCTGCCACCACTTCCAATTATTGCCCCCCTGGGGGACATATAATGACCACTTTAGACATCTCATCTGAAGTCACTACTTCTTCCAGTAAGAATAAGGATCTTTTCAAGTTCCTTCATACTCTATTCCATTCCAATTCTCAGTCTTTGACCCTCTTTTTACAGAGCTTCTTCTCCCTCACGCACTCTGACAAAGCCATGCTACAGAATACAGCCTCTACTTGTCAGATCTGTCAGCGGGCCAACCCTCATACTTTTTTAAGGCCCAAACCTTTCCCTTCCCACCAAGCCCGGGGACACATTCCCCCTGCTGACTGGCAGGTAGACTTCACCAACATGCCCAAAGTATGGCACACTAAATACCTCCTTGTCTTTGTGGACACTTTCTCTGGTTGAGTTCAGGCATTTCCCATTTCCAATAAAAAGGCTTCCACTGTAGCTTCAATCTTTCTGACAGACATCATCCCCAGGTTTGGAATGCCCACTTTCCTACAATCTGACAGTGGCCCTGAGTTTATTTCTAGGATCACACAAAAGGTCTCTCAAGCCCTCTCCTTCAAGTGGCATTTTCACTGTCCATATCACCTTCAGGCTTCAGGGAAAGTGGAAAGGGTAAATCGTACTCTAAAGGAAGTCCTTACCAAATTGACAATGGAATTAAACTTAGACTGGGTCAAACTCCTTCCCTTGGATTTGTTTCGAATCAGAGCTCTACCTAAGAAACCATCTTTACTGTCTCCCTTTGAGATAAGGTATTCAAGACCTCTTATCCCCCCTGGGTTGGTCATTTCACAACGACCTCTCACCCGAGATTTGTCTTTGCCTCTCTTGTTTTATCTTCGCTCAGAACTCTGGAAATATCAGGACTGGCTTCTTCTGGACCAAGTCTCCGCTCCAAACACTCCTTCCTTAACAGCTGGGAGTCTAGTCTATTATAATACCCCAGAGGAGAATGGGCCTCTTGCCCCAAAATGGGAAGGCCCCTATCCTGTCATTCTCTGTACCCACAACTCCACCAAACTCTCCTTATCAGACAACTGTCTCACCCCTTGGATTCACATATCTAGGTTGAAGCCATATAACCAAGAGGCCCCACCTGCTCACGACAGGACCACCCCAGAGGAACTCCAAGAATCACCTCCTGACCTCCCCTTTACTCCTGCTCTCCACACCCATCTCACCCATTTAAGTTGTGGCTAACACGGTGTTCCCCGCAGAACAATTCCTCTTAAAGAAGGCACAATGAGCTCTCCCAAAACCCTAGTCTTCTCTAACTGCTTGTTTTTTGTGCTCTGCTTATTTTCTGTGTTCTGTCAGGACTGGTCTTTATCCTCCTCTGCTACCATGTATTTTTTCACTCTTCGGGAATGATACTCAGAACATGGCATGCAGAATGTCCACGCAGTGGATGCAACTGCTTGCTTCATCCACAACTGCACATCTATTTCCCTAAAATTGTCACCTTCAAGAATCTTCATCCCTGGTAGCTGCAACTGGCCTTTCATTTGCTTCCTTTTTCATCAAACCAAAGACTATGGTCATTGGTGGCCTGAGATATATAATGGGTGCCCCTATAAGTCATGCAGGTTCCATGATGAACGTGGTAGCTATTCTTACCACTCACTTGGTTACCATGAAGGGTGGACTTCTATTTACCTAAAGTGTCATAAAGGCTCTTCATCCGATAACAATGGATGGTATACTTTAGATATACCTGACCCCAAGGCCAAACGTTGGTACTATGTTGAGTTTGCTGTCTATGCTCGGACAACCTCAGCCAGACCCACAATGTGGATGACTGTTGGCCGCACCCTGATTACGCCACCTAAGGCAACCATCCAGGTAATCGAACACATTAAGGAGTCAGAATCAAAACTTCGAGATCTTATCCATAGCTCATTCAAAGAGGATTCAGAGCCTTCAACCCCCTCAGTTCCCCCTCCCACATGGCTCAATTTGCTACACCAAACTCTTTGATTATTAAACTCCACCCCTCTTTCTGTGCCTCCTTCTCAGTTCTTTCTCTGTGCTTCACTTAGTCATCCACTTCTAGCAGCGGTCCCATTAGCGGCAGGAAATATTTCAGCAAAAACCTACAATTTCTCTAAGAAAGGAAAACCCCTTCATGTGACACGTATCCCACTATGGGAAAGTTATTCCACCAATACTTTATTTCCTTTCATCTGTTTCCACCTGACAATAATGAATTCTTTACCCATTTGTTCCTTGAGCTTTAGCACCCCATCGAGCCCTGATTTATGAAACCTGGATATTTCCTCTGGTGTAATGGGTCTTTAAGTACCTCAACGATCAATGTCTCTGGCACCTGTTTCTTGGTTACTGTAGTTCCTCAGCTATCTTTTTATACTCCCACCGAATTCCGACATGTGGCCCTACCTTCCTGCACCCTTAGGGCAGTCTTTCTCCCGGTTCTGGTAGGCCTCACATTAACAACCTCAGTGGCGAGTCTCGAACTCTCTGCTGAAGCTATAGGTCATGCTCTATGGGCTTCCAATGACCTGCAACAAAAACTGCAGGAAGCCCTTGATACCACTGCTCAGTTTCTGGGCTCCTTGCAGTGGCGGTTACTTCATTGGCACAACTGGCTTTACAGAACCGAAGGGCAATTGATCTTCTCATTGCAGAAAAAGGGGGAACATGCCTGTTCCTCAGAGAGGAATGTTGCAATTATGTTAATGAATCTGGGCTAATAGAAAAAAGATGTTGTTAAATTGCAGGAATTATCGACCCAATTGCTCAAACCTACCTCCTCCAATCCCATAACGGGGTTCTTCCAATCCTTTCTTGCCATGTACTTACTACCAATCTTGGGGCCCCTTATTGAGATGCTCCTTTTTTGTGCTCTTTTGCCCTGCATAATGAAGTGCCTTCAAACCCAACTGCAAAAAAATTTCTAATCAAACATTCAACCAGCTTTTGCTTAGGCACTACCATCCTCTGATGACTGATGAACCCCCAACGTCTCCAAGAGAACAGTTCACTCAGTGCTGAAGCTCACTACCCGGCATGATGGAATGCAATGGACATCAGAGAGCGAGAGACAACGAGCTCGGAGAATCTCTTAATCTGCCATCCTGGATTAATGAGTCTTTATGTCCTTCTAAGTCTCCTCATGGCCCTTGGCCTCTTCTCTGTCAGTCCCCCAACATGGTACTTCTGCCAAAAATTGACCTTTGCTTTAATTTTTATCTTAATTCTGTTTTTATTCGCTCTGATCTTCTTCAGGTGCTGGTGATGCCATGTCCAGGCAACGCTTCCAGTATTTCCCAGAGTCTCTGTAACAGGACCAGTGACTGATACCAACAAACTCCTCCATCAAGGACTGGTTCCATGCCATCGACAACTTGTGGCTTCAGGGAACTTTCATAGACTTCACCCCTATGGAAGTAGCTGTCTGTAGCCACTGGGTTTTCTTTCTGGCTGCCATGATATCCCCAGACCTGCCGCCAGAGAATTCCTCCACTTCCCATTCTAGGCCCCACAGCGCCCCCAAACAGCAAGAAGCAGCCGGATCTGACCAACGACGCCACACTTCCTAAGAAAACAAAAAGGGAGGAATGTTGGGAAAAGTATAAATGGCAGCCATTCCCCAGAGTAAAAACCCCAACATGGTGCCTAAGTTCTTCTTCTTCCTACCTTCCTCTTTTCTGCAGTGATGCAAAAAGTTCCCGCCCGTGTGAACTCTCCCGTCGGCGCCAATTTCAAATCTCTCTGGCAGGGAACCTTAGCCCCTATGAGAACTAATTCCTTGGCTCCGGAGCTGATATCTGAAAGAACTTGCCAATAAACGGGTGGCCTGCCATTTATCTAAGCCCTACCATCACCCCTTTAGTTCTACATAAGCACACAGCTTTTTGCAATAAAATTGGAATTCTCCTAGCGAAGTGTCTTTGTGTGGGGAATTCTTTTACTCATGATCAGCAACAGGATATCCAAAGGTTCTCCAGTGCCACCTGGTCTGGGAATTTCAGAAATTTGATGGTATTTATTTAGCCATTTTTGAAGGATGAAGTTGGAGTTACTGTGGGTTTCAATTCATGCAGGAAACATTATATGGTGAGGAAGCTCACTTCAATGAAATCTCTGGAGAACACTCACAGGCAAGCTTCCCAAAGAGTGGCCAAAAGTTCACATGAAGCCAGGATCACTGAGGTCTGCAATGTGAGGTCCATGTGTGTTTAGACTCTCAACTTTGGCTGCCAAGTCTTTAAGAATAAAATCATGTGATATCCTGGCTGAGATTCCCAGTGCCCTGTGGAAAGCCACCCTGGACCTCGATCTCAGTTTCCAAGGGCGATTCTGATGCATGGCCTTCTAAAATCCCAACACATTTCATGGCAGTACTTATCTGAGGTCAGTTCCAGAATTCAGTCTGTAAGAGGAATCACACCAGAGTTCAAACAACCTGGTCAGTCATCTCTTACATCCGCAGTCATCTCTTACAACCGCAACAAAAATGACCACAATGAAAACCAAAACACACCCACATGGCCCTCATCTTCTTACATATAGACACTCATCATAACTTCTGGCTGGAGTTTTCCATGAGGGGTGCAGCCCAAGATGGTGTGAAAAATAAGCTCCCTTGCCCCTCATTTGCCTAAAGTCCGGGTGGCATGGAAACCCTTCTTGTGAACCAGGAGTGATCAAATAGGCCTGCTGTTAATACTGCTCTGCATCTCCAATTTGAGGCGTACTGAATGTCAGGTATAGATTCTTTATATGATTGGGAGTCATGAGACAAACCAAAAACCTCTGGGCTAGCCTCCGCAGGGCTTTGAAGAACTCATTTTACCCAAAGGATGCCTATTCTCACTTGATGGGCGTCAGGAACCTTAGAAATGAAGTCAAGAGACTTCATTCACAATGACTGCTCTTTTGGTAATTTTGGTTTTGGATGCACACATGGGATCTGTCTTTGGATTAATCAGGTGCTGAGAATCTAAGCCACAGCCTCACACAGGGCCAAGAGGCTGATTCAGACACATCCTTTTCCAAAGCAATTAAGCAAAGAGCCACAGGTGATGCCCATTAATTTCCATTTGAAAACTGTTTTCTTCAGGGTTCACAAAGGTGTGGCCTGAGGCAAAGACCTTCCTGACATTCAGGGCAACAGAACAATAGGTCAGAAAAAGTTCCAAAGCAGGGTTTCTCCACTGAGACTTTCCTGGTCACACTCATATCTGAGTTTTCAAAGATGTTCGCTATTCCCTTAAGCTATCCAGTACGTGGACATGTCACAGAGCTTGGAGGTGGTACATATTTTGTACAAAAACCATGAGTCTATTCTGGAGAGTGGCGAGAATTCAGGAAGAAAACATGAACTTTGGAAGATAGCAGGTGTTGCCCATTTATAAGGCAAGCGGCAGTCCATTCATAAATTGGGCAGGATGAATGCTGGGAAGCTTTCTACTATACAGGACACATCAATTGTTGCATTCTCTTTTCTAATGTCTACAACCACGGACACAGTAGCATACACAGACATAGAAACACTCGCCTTGTCAAACATCTTACTAGAAGCAGTCCACTACAAATAAAAAAAAAAAAACACGCCTTTCCTACCTATTCTCAGATCATGAGACAAAACCACAAAATCACACCCACACCCACGAAGGCACATCCTTCCCCCATTAAACTCTGTGACTATCCAGAGTGTCCTCTGACTGGTGGGCCACAGTATGTTCCCCTGAAAAAGCCTGTCTTGTCTCAGATCTGCTCTTCTTTCCCAACACTGTGAAGTATTCAGGAGCCAGTGGTCAACCACTACCTGCTTTCTCAGGAAAGGCCCCTATTCAGAGCTCTCCTGGTATTTGACCATCCTCATATCTTAAGGTACCAAGAAAGACTAACACTCTCCTTTGTAAATCCAAACAAGTTAAACCACTGGGACTGAGACTTGACTGGCTCCGGGTGCCTGGCTTCCTGGATCCCAAGTTCAGAGAGTTCCATCACCAAGAAGTGAGGTAGGTCAATGCTTCAGGAACTAAATGAGGTCACTGCCTTGACAACCATTTTGTCCTAACAGTTGCTTTCAAGAGTCCCATTATATGGAGGCTGCCCCTACTTCCTGTGACATTTTCACAAGTTAGAATTGTATATAAACCATGGGCACCCGGGAACAGCTCTCCACCTAGGACTGGTTTGGACCATCTTCTCTACATTAAGAAGAGAGAGGCTGATTCATACACATCGCTTCATGCTGACCAGGTTGTTTGCCATAGAAGATGACTTTTCTTTCTCAAGTTTTCATACCTGCCTACATCTTCTCAAGGGATCCTTTCTGCATGGACCTTTGACGTTCTCAACAGGTGGAAGATCTCCTACATTCATGTATTGTAATGCCAACTCTGTCCCTGCTCTTCTGTAAAGTTAGATTGAGGGAACAGTGTATGGTTAGGGTTAATAACATGTTCAATTTGGGTTAGGAATCTTTCTGCACGACGAATAATGGTATTGGGAAACTATAATATTTACAAGAATATATCGGTAAAATATAAGTATAAAAACAGAAATCCAGGGAAGATATGAATCCCAGAAGGGCATTGCACCCTTAATTGGTATGCTTAGCTTTGAATTATGTTCTGCACAAATGTCTCAGATAAATCGATATACAATGGCATAGGACCTTGTACCTTTGATGATTGAATGTCGAAGAGAAGATCCACTCAAAATGGGATAGTAGGTAGAATTAGGAAGATGGTCGATAGGTTGAGAAAGAAGAGTGAGTATAGGATTTAGACCAAAACTTTTTAAGCAATAGGGTTTCAGTTAGAGAGTGAATGTAAATGTCAGCACACATGAAGTGTCAGTCACAATGATGAACAGGGGAAATATGTAGGAAAGCAGATATAAATAGAGACATTACTAAATCAGGTAAAGTATAAAATGAGTGATAGGATTAGACATTTTCAACAGGCATGAGGTTGAATATATAATCTTATGAAGAAACAAATATGTAGTCACCAATAGGATTGATATTTGAGAGCATTAGGCAACCTGGACATGGAAGTTTTTAGTAATCCATGCTCACTTTCCATTTAGGCTTTGGTACAATCTTAAGGGTGACTTTTTTTTTTTGTCTAGAATATTACTGTGATAAAATGTATATCTAGATCTGGTGACATGAGTATTTCTTCCACCATTTCTTTTGGGAATATTTTGAAGATGAATAAATTAGTATCTAAGGTAAAATAGGTGTACCCCTTGTCTATGAATAGAGAGATAATGCATTAATAGACCATACAGTTAATAAATAATATAACTGCTTCCACTTTAAATAATGGATTGAATTGATAACTGAAAATATATAAGAAATCATATTTTGATATAGAATCATTCATAACAACTAGTTATACGTCTAATTGTAATATTAGGGTTATGACATTTCATTAAGAATGTGTGAGTTTTGCTTCAAAATGATTATGAAAATCAAAAATAATGTGTTTGGAAAGAAGTCTCATGAAAAGACCAGTCAAGAAACATGGAGGAATACATGTTTTCTGAAGCAGGAAGTGATTGAAAGTGAAATAAATGCCTATAAATTCGTGAACTTGTGGATGAAATATATATACTGTAATGTGCATAAACTTAAGAAATAGTAATGTACCAGTGTTGAATTAAAACGAACTCCAAAACACATATCATGTCCCATAAGAATCTACTTGCATTGATGTTAAACTGGGTCAGTTACTGTAGAAATATTAGGAGTTATATGCACCATTCACTGAAGTTAGTTTTCAGTACTAGGAAACAAATATGTATTTCAGGTGAATGAATATTTCTGAGTATAATCTTGTTAAAAGTTGATTATAAATCCACATACATGAACAGAAGTTATTCACTCCAAACCCAACAAACCGCCATTTCTACCTATTCTCAGAACATGAGACAAAACCGCAAACTCACACGCACACCCTCAAAGTCACCTACTTCCTGCAACTAGGTCTATGACAATCTGGAGTGTCCTCTGACTGGTGGGCACACTATGTTCCCATGAAATGACCTGTTCTGTCTCAGAACTGATCTCCTTGTCCAACTCTGTGAAGTTGTCAAGAGTCAGCGGTGAGTCACTACCTGCTTTCTCAGGAAAGACCCCTCTTCAGAGCTTTTCTCACATTTGGCCATCCTCACATCAGTAGGTACCAAGAAAGAGTGAATATGCCCATGGTAAATCCAAACAAGTGAGACCACTGGGACTGGGACTGGGACTGGGACTGGCTATGGGTGCCTGGCTTCCTGGATCCCATGTTCAGAGAGTTCCATCACCAAGGAAGTGTGGTGAGGTCATTTCCTTCAGAAACTGAATGAGGCCACTACCTTGGCAACCACTTTGTCCTAATAGTTGCTTCCAATGGTCCCATGAGATGGAGGCTGCCCATACTTCCTGTGACACTTTTACAAGTGAGAATGCAATATCAACCATAGGCACCCAGGAACAGCTCTCCACACAGGCCTGGTTTTGTCCATCTTCTCTACATTAAGAAAAGTGGGGCTTATTCAGATACTACCCTTCATCCTGACCAGGTTTTTGCCATGAAAGATGACTTTTGCTCACTCAGGTCCTTCATATCTGCCTACATCTTCTTCGGGGATCATTTCTTCATGGACCTTTGAGGTTCTCAGCTGGAGGAAGACCACCTACATTCCTGTATTTTAAGACCAACTCTGTCCCTGCTCTTCTGTAAAGTTAGATTGAGGGAACTGTGTATGGTTAGGGTTAATAACATTTTTGATTTGGGTTAAGAGTCATTCTGCTGGATGAATTATAATATTGATAACCCTTAAGATTTATAAGAATATAGAGGTGAAATATATGTATGAAAACAGAAATCTAAGTAAGATTTGAAGCCCAGAAGGGCATTGGACCCTTGATTGGGATACTTTACTTTGAATTACATTCTACTAAGATATCTCAGATAAATCGATATACAATGGCATAGGACCTTGTACCTTGGATGACTGAATGTCGAAGAGAACATCTAGTCAAAAAGGGATAGTAGGTAGGAATAGGAAGATAGTTGGAAGTTTTAGGAAGAAGAGTGTGTATAGGATTTGGAATAAAAGTTCTTTAACAATTGGGTTTTTTTTAGAGAGTGAATGTCAATGTCAGCACATGTGAAGTGTCAGTAACAATGGTGAACTTGGAAAAATATGTAGGAAAGCAGATATCATTAGAGAGATTAGGAAATCAGGCAAAGTATAAAGTGAATCATAGGACTAGACATTTTCAACAGCGTTGAGTTTGAATATATAATCTTAGGAAGCAACAAATATGTAGTCACCAATATGATTGACATTTGAGAGCATTGGGCAACCTGGACATGGATGTTTTTAGTAATCCATGTTCACTTTCCATTTAGGCTTTGGTATCATCATATTGTGTCTTTTGAATTTTTTGCCCAAAATATTTCTGTGATAAAATGTATATGTAGATCATATATTTCATATTTTGAATAGTTTGGAGAGTGTATATATATATATATATATATATATATATATATATATATATATATATATATATATATATATATACAAAAAAAAACCACAGAGACATTAACAATTAGCAATATATATTCCAATCGAAATTCATCATGAAATATATATCATCCACATATAAAAAAAATATTTATTTTACTGAACATGAATTTATGTATAATCTTGATCTCTTAGGAAGCTCACACATAGGGTGAATTTTCACTTCCAACAGTGTTTCTGGGGAGTGATCTCTTCTCACAATTTGTATTTGCCAAGTCAGCCACCTCACAAAAATGTACGTGTTATACCAGGTAGGATTCTATATGTGCATATAAAAATACATGTGCTGAAGAGGCTACAGAGAAAGGGAGACAGAAATTCACATATTTGTTAACTTTACAAAAAATGGAGAACTATTTCAATTAAAAATTTACTAGATTTTTTACAGCTGCCCTTTATCCTGCAAAAGGCAAGTCCAACTATACACCATGCCTCTTCTGAAATTTTGAATTTCTATTCTGTTTTGTTGTTTTCCTTATCATATTAAAATTAGTAGTCAGAGTCTAGTAGGGTATGGATTAGTGTCAGGGATGCAGTATTTCGAAAGGAAAATAGCAAAATGAATCCAATGTGTATGCAAATATGTGCTACACAACAATCTTCCCACTCTCATCCAGAATAATGCCTTGACATTACTTTTGCGCCAAATAACACACAAATAGAGGAGAAGAGTAAAAAAATCTGTTAATATATATCTGGAATGGAAAATGCTCAGGGTTTCACAACATTGGATGTTGTAGAATAATTTCCAAAAGTAAGGGACAGGGTAAACATTCCACAAACATGGAGCTCTTTCGGCCTAAAGACTTCTTGAGGAACTGCCTCTGAGGTTTGGCACTTGAAATATATATTGTTGTCAGGAGCTTTAGATTCTTTTCTAATGAGACCATCAGAGCTGCGTCTGCATCTATGTGACCTGGAGGACATAGTTTCTTCTTTTCCAATGAACATGAGGCAGCAGTGCTGAATTCGCTCTTTGTTGGTAAAATGCAGCCAGTGTGGGTTAAGTGTCTCCCCGTGTGGACAGTGAAGCCATTTTTTAATCCTCCACTTTTCGTGGATTTTCTTCCTGCTGCACTGGGAATTTCATATTTGCTTCACAAAATACAAGGAGTTCAACTGGGACACAGTGCTGGAGGGGGTTCTGTCACGTTTGTTGGGTCAGGGTCTGCAGGGGAATGCATCAACCAGGCTAATATCTCACAGAGCTTGCCCCCTTATACATAGCAACATGATTCTGAACATTGCCCTGAAATCTCTCCATATAACAAGATGCATTTACAAATAAGTATCTGTTGGCTACACCATGTCAGTCACAAGCCATTTGGAAGGTAATGGCAGATCCACATGGCCCCACCACAGATGTATTATCACAGACCTGCACACCACTGCTCTAGGCCCACTAATCAGCAGGCTCCAACTTACTGGCAAATCTGTTCTACACCATTTTCATGAAACCCAGTAAATCAAGGCACTGTCTTGTACACTCATGATCAGCAACAGGACATCCAAAGGTTTTCCAGTGCCATCTGGTCTTGGGAATTTCAAAAATTTCATGGAATTTATCTAGCCGTTTTTCAAGGAAGATTTTGAAGGCACTCTGGGTTACAATTCATTCAGGAACCATTAAATGGTGGGGAAGCTCAAATCAATGAAAACTCTGAAGAACTCTCACAGGCAAGGCTTCCCAAAAAGTGGCCAATAGGTCACATGAAGCCAGGCCTATTTCAGTCTACAATGTGAGGTTCATGAGTGTTTTGACTGTCAACTATGGCTGCCATGTCTTTCAAAATAAAATCATGTGATATCCTGGCTGAGATTCCCAGTGCTCTGTGGAAAGCCACCCTGTTCCTAGATCTCAGTTTTCTTTCCAAGGGCGACTCTCATGCATTGCCTCCTAAAATCCTAACACAATTAATGGCAATATTTCTCTGATGTCAGTTCCAGAACTCACTCTGTAAGGGGAATCACACCAGAGTTCAAGCCTGGTTTGGTCCATCTTCTATACATTAAGAAGAGAAATGTTGATTCAGACACATCCCTTCATCTGACCAAGTTGTTTGCCATGGAATATGACTTTTGCTTTCACAGGTCCTTCATAGCTGCCTTTATCTTCTCCAGGGATCATTTCTTTATTGACCTTTGAGGTTCTCAGCAGGTGGAGGATCCCCTACATTCCTGTATTGTAAGACCAACTCTGTCCCTGCTCTTTCGTAAAGTTAGATTGAGGGAACAGTGTATGGTTAGGGTTAATATCATGTTCCATTTGGGTTAGGAATCATTCTACGGGATGAATCATGGTATTAGGAACCTGCAATATTCATAGGAATATAAGTGTAATATAAGTATGAATACAGAAATATAGGTAAAATTTGAAGCCCAGAAGGTCTTTGGGCCCTTGACTGGGATACTTAGCTTTGAATTATATTCTGCACAGATGTCTCAGATTAATCAATATACAATGGTAGCGTTCCTTGTACCTTGGATGATTGGATGTCGAAGAGAACACCCACTCAAAAAGGGATAGTCGGTAGGATTAGGAATTAGTCAGAAGAGTGAATATAGGATTTGGTCCAAAAAATCTTTAGCAATAGGGTTTTGGGTACAGAGTGAATTTAAATGTGAGCACATGTGAAGAGTCAGTCACAATGATGGACTGGGGAAAATATGAAGGAAAGCAGATAATAATAGAGACATTAAGAAATCAGGCAAAGTATAAACTGAGTGATAGGATTAGACATTTTCAACAGGCTTGATGTTGAATATATAATCTTAGGAAGAAACAAATATGTAGTCACCAATCGGGTTGACATTTGAGAGCATTAGGCAACCTGGACATGGATGTTTTTCGTGATCCATGCTCACTTTCCATTTAGGCTTTGGTACAAACTTAAGTGTGATCTTTGTAATTGTGTCCAGAATATTACTTTGATAAAATGTATATGTACATCAGGTGATATGAGTATTTCTTCCACCATTTCTGGGAGCAATATTTTGAAGATGTATAAATAAGTATTGGGGGTATAAATAGGTGTACCCTGTGTCTATGAATATAGACATAATGCATGAATAGACCATACTGTGAACAAATAATATAATTTTTTCCAACTTTAAATAATGGATTGAATTGATATCTGAAAATATACAGAAAATCTATATTGATGTACAATCCTTCATTCCAACCAGTTATACATCGAATGGTAATATTAGGGTTATGGTTGATCATGAAGTGTGTGTGAGTTTTGCTTCAAAGGTGATTATGGAAATAGAAAATAATGCGTTTTGAATGAAGTCTCATGAAAAGACTGTGAATCAGGCGGTATAGCGATACCATACTTCAAACTATACAACAGAGCAATAGTAACAAAATCAGCATGGTACTGTACCAAAACAGGTGGGTGGACAAATGGTACAGAATAGATGACACAGAAACCAATCCACTAAACTACAACTATCTTATATTTGATAAAGGGGCTGAAAGCACACAATGGAGAAATGATAGCAGCTTCAACAAATGTTGCTGGAAAACCTGGAAATCCATATGCAACAAAATGAAACTGAATCCCTTTCTCTTGCCATGAACAAAAGTTAACTCTTTTGGATCAAGGAGCTTGATATCAAATCAGAGACACAGTGTCTGACACAAGAAAATGTTGGCTATGATCTACATACTGTGGGCTCGGGCTTCAAATTTCTTAATATGACACCCATAGCACAATAGTTAATAACTAGATTAAACAAATGGGACTTACTCAAATTAAAAAGTTTTTTTCTCAGCAAAAGAAACAATAAGAGAAGTAAATAGGTAGCCTACATCTTGGGAACAAATCTTTACTCCTCACAGTTCAGATCGAGCCCTAATATCCAGAGTATACAAAGAACTCAAAAAAATTAGACAATTTGATAACAAATAACCCAATCAACAAATGGGTCAAGGACCTGAAGAGACACTTCTCAGAGGAGGACATACAATCAATCAACATGTACATGAAAAAATGCTCACCATCTCTAGCAGTCAGAGAAATGCAAATCAAAACCACCCTAAGATATCATCTTGCTCCAGTAAGATTGGCAGCCATTATGAAGTCAAACAACAACAAGTGCTGGTGAGGATGTGGGGAAAAGGGTCCGTTTGTACATTGCTGGTGGGAGTGCAAATTGGTGCAGCAAATTTGGAAAGCAGTATGGAGATTTCTTAGAAAGCTGGGATTGGAACCACCATTTGACCCAGCTGTTAACCTTCTCGGTCTATTCCCTAAACACCGAAAAAGAGCATGCTACAGGGACACGGCTACATCGATGTTCATAGCAGCACAATTCACAATAGCAAGACTGTGGAACCATCCTAGATGCCCTTCAATAGACGAATAGATAAATAAAATGTGGCTTTTATACAAAATGGAGTATTACTCTTCATTAAAAAATGACAAAATCATAGAATTTGCAAGGAAATGGATGGCATTAGAGCAGGTTATGCTAAGTGAAGCTAGCCAGTCCCTGAAAAACAAATGCCAAATGTCTTCTTTGATATAAGGAGAGTAACTAATAACAGAGTAGGGACAAAGAGCCTGAGAAGATTAACACTAAACAGGGATGAGAGGTGGGAGGGAAAGGAAGAGAGAAGGGAAATTGCATGGAAATGGAAGGAGACCCTCAGGGTTATACAAAATTGCATACAAGAAGAAGTGAGGGGAAAGAGGAAAAAAAACAAGGGAGAGAAATTAATAACAGTAGAGAGGGTAGAGAGAGAAGAGGGGAGGGGAGGGAAGAAGAGGGGGATAGTAGAGGAGAGGAAAGGCTGCAGAATACAACAGACACTAGTATGGCAATATGTAAATCAATGGATGGGTAACTGATGTTTTTCTGCAATCTGTATGCAGGGTAAAAATGGGAGTTTATAATCCACTTGAATCAAAGTGTGAAATATGATATATCAAAAACCATGTAATATTTTGAACAACCAACAATAAAAATTTTTTTAAAAATAGAAACCTGGAGGAATACATGTGTTCTGAAGCAGGAAGTAATTGAAAGTGAAACAAATGTCTATAAATTTGTGAACTTGTGGATAAAATATAGATCTTATGATGTGCATAAACTGAAGAAATAGTAATGTACTAGTGTTGCATAAAAATGAACGTCAAAATACACAACTTGTCACATAGGAATCTACTTGCATTAATGTTAAACTGGGTCAGATACTGTAGAAATATTAGGATTTGTGTGCACCATTCACTAAAGTTAGTTTTCAGTACTAGGAAACAAATATGTATTTCACGTGGATGAATATTTCTGAGAATAATCTTGTGAAAAGTTTATTATAAATCCACATACATGAACATGAATGAATGTAGGGAGTGTATAATAAGGCATATATATTTCATATTTTCAAGAATCTGGAGAGTGTGTGTATATATATATATACACACACACACACACACACACACACACACACAAAACACACACAGAAACATTAAAAAGTAGCAATACATATGCCAATCGAAATTCATCATGAAATATATATCTTTCACAGATACAAAACTATTTATTTTACTGAACTTGTATTTATGTATAATGTTGTTCAACTAGGAAGCAAACCCATAGATTGAATTTTCTGTTAAAACAGTGTTTAGGAGGAGTGATCTCTTTTCACGATTTGTATCTGCCAAGTCAGCCACCTCATAAGAATGTATGTGTGATATCATGTAGGATTCTATATGTGAACCTAAAA
Organism: Callospermophilus lateralis; assembly: GCF_048772815.1. Classification (NCBI taxonomy): domain Eukaryota; kingdom Metazoa; phylum Chordata; class Mammalia; order Rodentia; family Sciuridae; genus Callospermophilus; species Callospermophilus lateralis. Next base: position 354,531 of record NW_027511742.1, on the reverse strand, counting down.
AATACATGTGCTGAATAGGCTTCAGAAAAAGGGAGACAAGAATTCACAAATTTGTTAACTTTAAAAACACATGGAGAACTATTTCAATTAAAAATTGACTAGATTTATAACACCAACACTTTATCAGGCAAAAGGCAAGTCCAACTATACACCATGACTACTCTGAACTGCTTCTATTTCTATTCTCTTTGGGTTCTTTTTCTCCATCATATTAGGATTAGTAGTTAGAGTCTAGTCTGGTTTTTGTTAGTGTCATGGATTCAGCATTTTGAATGGAAAATTAGATAATGAATCCAATGTGTATGCAAATATGTGCTGCACAAAAATTTTTCCACTCTCATCCAGCACAATACCTTGAAATTATCTTTGCCCCAAGTAAGACACAATTAGAGGAGAAGAGTTAGAAAATCTGTGAATACATATCTGTACTGGAAAATGCTCAGGAGTTCACAACCTTGGAGGTGGTAGTGTAGTTTCCAAAAGTAAGGGACACGGGTTGATAGACCCAACTTGATCTTTTATTAAAATTGGGAGCCATCTTCTCACAAAGCCATAAAAAGTTAATTTTGGCTTTACTATAAATAACTGCAAATTCTGAACCTGCTTGGAATGCCTGCCCGTGCCTTGAATTCACCCATGCTTGACTCTCTGACCAGATAGCAGCCCTCGCTGAAACTTTAGTGACACATCATAAATTTTGGCCTTCCCTGGCCAGACAACGACCCTCTCTGAGGCTCCATTTGTCCTCATAATTTCTGATATTGGGGCCACAAAAAATAAATAAATAAATAAATAAATAAACTACCATTTGTGTGATGCTTGTCAAAGTTCTCTTATCTGTAACCACCATTTTGTGTAACTTTCTGGGCTATATAGCTGTGCTGTAGGAAAGGCGGGGTTGCTGTCTTGTTCTTGCCGTTTTGGGATGGAGAGGCAGCCCAGCTGGTTGACATAATAAGCTTGCCTCAATTTGATTTTAGTTGGAGTCAGTGTTCTTTTTTTGCGTCCTCATCTAACCTTTTTGAGTTCCCCAGCAAGATGACCCTGCCGACCAGATCCCAAGACCAGACTGCTGGAAATTCTGAATCTGGTCTTCCCTCCAGGGCTCCGGGCTGGAGAGCCCCTCTAGGGGGTGCACATCTTGAGATGTTCCAAGGTCATGGAGTGAGTGTTCGGTCCCAGGAGCACTGCGGTGAACCACCGCACTAAATCTATTAGCAATCACCTGGTGGAGGAGGCCTCAATAATTAAGTGGCACCTTTATAACATCTGATATCCGTTTAAGGGAGATCTGTTCTGATGACATAGAGGTGTCCTGGGGAGGGTCATATATACTCGTTTTCGGGACAGTAATGAGAATCGTTCTGTCCTCTTTTCTGTTCTGTAGGGAATTCATCTGGAATGGTAGAGAGGTGATGACTGGCATCTACGTGGTCCTACTTCGGAGCTTTAGCAAGACGTTGCATTGCTCCTATGTTTTTCTGTTTCAAGTCCGGGTTTCTGTATTTTGTGTTTTGTTCTGTGTTCTATATGTTTTTCTTGTTTGTTTTGTGTGTTTTGTTCTGTGATTTCTGTGGTAAAAACATAAGTATATTGGACGTGAAAATGGGTAACAAAGAAAGTAAGCCTGATATTTCTTCGGACTCTGTTTTAAGGAACTGCGATGAACTTTACCCCCCTTTGTTAAGCAGGATGAGAGAAGCTCCTAGCTGGCTGCCTGGAGTATACCCACTGCAGAGGGCAATGCCTGCTGGGGACCTAAGAACTGAGTATCTCCCAGGTTAACAAGTGAAACTCCATTAAAACCCCTTGTCCCTCCAGATCAAGAGAGTCACAACTTCTGGGCAGGTTCCCCTGTGTTTCTTCTTTGTTACCAAAGCAATAAACCTCCCTTTTTCTTTTTTTAAAAACCTTGTCCTCATTATTAAATTGGCATTAATTGGCTTCAAGGTCAGGAGCTGAACTTTAAGTTACAAATTTTGATAAATCCCTCCCCCGCCACGCCCCCATCCCGGAACATTTTTAGAGCTGACTACTGAAATGTTACTAGATGGAACATGCTTGGGGTGGAACCGAACCAGAGGAGATAATCCTGTAAGCAAAAGGAGGGACTGAGGGACTCCCAGCAGCTGCTGAAGCCCTGTTGCTTCAGGGAATTCCCTCCTTCCTTCCCTGCACTGTAAGGATTATGCCACCTCTGTCTTGTTAAAAAAGAGAAAAAGAAAAAGGGGACACTAAATGCATTAAAGTCACCATGGAGACCCTTGATTTTATATTTCAGGTTGCCCCTCTGTTAAAACATCTGCCCCCCCCCCTTGTGGACATCTATGGTGCCACTGGTGTAGGAGATTTTCTTCTTATCTCCTCTGGTTTAAAGGATTCTGTCTGACAGCCATAGTCTGTACCTTCTTTCTATCTGTCTTGTGTCTTTGTTTCTGGCCCTTTAAGACCTGTGCAATAATGTGTTGATATTATAAATTGTTTCTTGGGAATGATCTTAGCTGAATGTGTGTCTAAATGATGATGTTTTCTTGTAACAATCTGGTATTTGAATGGGTTTTTGAAGCATTGCAAAATCTTGCAGTTAAAAGTCGGGTTTAGGTAATTGTTTAGTATATGATTTCAGATAATTCATGCCAGAGAACTTAAATACTTAGGATGGAAAACTAAAGAACTCTACTTCCAAGTTGGCAAGTAACTTCCCAATCATTCAGTCTTTTTTTTCACCAATTTTGAATTGGGTAGCCTGGGAAAGTGTCACTGTGTGTTCGAGAGCATTAATCTGAACAAGGTTTGTAAATCATAGTATTATATCTGTTGACAAAACAAGATGTAAAAATATAAAATTTTGTGAATTATATCTTAAACTTGTACCATAATTTTCAACATCCTAACCTGACAATAATGGTTAAAATGCCTTAGGCCTGAGGTGTCTTCTCAGAAAAGCAGTTTTTTCCTGCTCCTTCCAGACCTCAGCCATGACTTATTTTGAAAGGCAAACGAAAGAAGCCTGCAAGCTTAGTAGGAGTCTGATCTGAGGCCTAAGAGAAAAAAAGGTAAATTGTATGGTATTTACTAATTACTGGCCAGTCATTTTTTCTAGGACTCTTATTTTTTTCCTTAGATACTTTATTTTTTTTGAGCTCATGATTTTGATCATACAGACCTAGGTTAATGTTTTTCTGATCAGTACTATCTTTGACCAACTGTGGACTTTTTGAAACATTGCAATGGAGATTTCACCTGCGAAAAGCTACAAGGCCTTTACTATTATTATGTGTGCTCAATTTTGTTATGTGTTGTATGTCTATATATACATATGTCCGTACATTTTATATATGATACACAAATTAACATATATAAGGAGCACTCATTAAAAAAGCACTCATAAAAACAAATTTTAAAAAGTGGATCTAAAGATCTTCAATTCACGTGATTTAAATGGTTCAATTAAATTTGATAAACAGATAAAAATAAATGTCTTTAAATTTAATCTTTCAAGTTATTCTAGGTATTCAAAAATCTAATAAAATATTAATATCTACAAAATGTCTAATATGCCTTGGTTCTAGGACTTTTCCTTCAACATAAAAATGGTTTACACTCTTCAATACATGTATCTAATATTTTGATAAATAAGTAAAGTAAATTTTATATGGGATTACTCATTCATGAGTACTTTTGTTAGATATATGATTGACTTACTAACTCTGTATAAGTTTGACTAAAGTCTGTAAAAGATTGTAAAAATCAATCATGTGTTAAAGAGACAAAAATTTCTTAAAACATAAGTTTACCCATAACATTGTGTTTATTAAGTTTTATTTTTTCTTGTGCAAGCAACCATAGAAATTAAACAACTGATTAAATTAGAACTGTTGTTTTAGAGCACTGTACTGCCATTTCTTTAAAAGCTAAACTTGGTTAATGTAGAAACATCAATGTAATTGTGATGCTACTAATGTGCTCATATCTTACAGGTATGCAAGTCTGTAAGGTAAAAATTTTAAAAGAGCATTATATCAAGCTGGTGTTCTGAAGTTTTATGTAAAAAATATATTGGGGATTTATTCACCTGTTATCAATAAGATATGTAAAGTTTTATCTTACTTTTTACATTGGGGAACAATTTAAATGTACTTTATGTTAATGAGAGCCTAATCTATGTAAAGCTTAAAAACTTTCAGCATTTCTTTAATTCATACTTTTAAAGTGATATTATATGGTGTTAGCTAATGTTCATGTGACCTCAAACAATTTATGTAAACTTTTTAAAATAATATTTAAAAAATAAAGATCAGCTTTAGAACTAAAACACTTAAAATTTTTAAAGAGCCCTGCCTTACCTGAGATAAGGTTGTGTGTCCCATCTTATTTCATGTGAGAATGACTACAAAAGCAGTAGGTCAGATTTTATTTCTTTAAAGTTATGTTAAAAGTTCTTTTTTAATGTCAAGATTCCTAGGATCTCAAACAGGGGATATAATGTATGACTCAGCCAAAAAATTCAGGGTAGCTATTACACGAACTAAGTATTTTTACTGTTGTTAAAAAAATTTATTTTGTAATTTTCTTATATGTGATCTAAAGATTCCCTGTTAGTGTTTTAAAGAAGTGTTGCTTTAAGAACAAAACATGGGTTAATTTCAGAGAGTAAGCTATCACCTACAAGACAGACAGAATAATACAGATCGCAATTAATAAAAAGATAAATAGTTACAAAGTTATAGACATTAAAGCCTAGTGCTCTTAATATAAGGCTGTTAAAATTTATTTGATGGATGTTTAAGATTAGGATTTTAAATTAAAATTAAATGAAAAGGGCCAAGGAAACCAATATTTGGCTCTTGCCCTCTGAGTCAGTCTGAATCTAGGGAACAGGGGACTTCTCTAAAGAGTTTTGCAACTCTGGGCCATATAAACTCCCCATCAGGGAGATTAATGAGACCACTGGAGAACAGAAAGCCAATCAGTGCATTTGCTATGAAGAGGAGAGTCATCAGAGAAGGAAGAAATCCCTGATGCTTCCGAGGGAAGCCACATGGTCAAGCAAGACCTGAACCCACCTAGCGCAAATAGCTCTAGCACAACTGAGAAAGTGCTCTCAAGTTTACCCAGTTTATGACTCCCATAAAAGTTCACCTGACTGTTAACAATAGATAGAAACAAAAGTCAGTTTGAATGCTTCATCTTAAACACTTAGCAAAGACAGTGAAAACCAAAATACAGCCATTCCTGGGCATTTTGAATAATAACAATAATAATAATAATAATAATAATAATAATAATAATAATAATAATAATATTTTAAGGTACACACTTTGTGTTAGCCTCCCAAAATAAGTAAGACTGGAGGCTACAAAGAAGGATTCTCTGACAGGAATTCCTGATACTTATTAAAAGAGACTATCAAGAAGAGCTGCCAGAGGCAGAAATTTTCAGTTTAAGGCCTAAAGATATTCCTAAACTACACAGGTAAGCTTGGTGTTTGCTAGTACGATTATCCAGTCCTGAGTATCAAAATTAAAGGTTTCTCTATTAGACACAGAGGTCATACTGGTAAAAGGATTTTGCAAGATCAGATGACACTAAATTATTAAACTATATCTTATGGGGAGGGACAACTCTAATACTAAAAGTTAAATATTAAATTGACAGTCTTGATAACTGGGGATATTAAAGACTGGTGAGGGAACTTCTATACAGTGACATGTTCCAGCTGCTGCAACACTTATTCAGTACTCATGGTTTTTGTTTCTCTCATAGAAGAACCCATCCCCAGATGACTTTACAACCTGTTTTTCCCCAACCAGACTTCAAACCGAACTGACTTCTAAAAGGCAACTCATGTCCCTCAACTACTTCAAAAAGGCAACTCATGTCTCTCACACCATGCCTACTCACGTCATCCTCTCTCAGCTCAGTAGAAGCCAAAATGGATGACGCCTCTCTTCTTACAACAATGGAGCCAAATATAAATAGACTATCAATATAAGTAATTAATTAAGTCAGGTAAAATCAGGGAGACTGGTTTTTGGTGAGTTCTAAAAATTTGGAGACTTTTACCTGAGGGATTAAAATTTCCTCAGTGCTCTACCCCTAATCTATCAAAGATTTGAAAGGGACACAGAGAAAAGGGGGGAATGATAGACCAACCTGATCTTTTATTAAAATTGGGAGCCATCTTGCCACAAAGCCATGAAAAGATAATTTTGGCTTTACCATAAATTTCTGAAAATTCTGAACCTGCTTGGAATGCCTGCCAGTGCTTTGAACTGAGCCATGTCTGGCTCTCCGACCTGATAGCAGCCCTCTCTGAAACTTTAGTGACATATCATAAATATTTGCCTTCCCTGGCCAGACAACAACCCTCTCTGAGGCTCTCATGGTCCTCATAAATTCTGATGTAGGGACAGCAAAAAAATATATATATAAACTACCATTAGTGTGATGCTTGTCAGAGTTCTGTTATCTGTAATGCCCATTTTGTGTAAATTTATGGTCCATGAAGCTGGGCTGTAGGAAAGCTGGGGTTGCTGTCTTGTTCCCGCCATTTTGGGAGGGAGAGGCAGCATGGCCAGTGGAAATAATAAGCTTGATTTAATTTAATTTTTATTGGTGTCAGTGGTCTGCTCTTTTGTCCAGATCTAACAGGAAAACACTCCAAAAACACGGAGCTCTGCATGCCTAAAGACTTCTTGAGACTCTTCCTCTGGGTTGGGCACTTGAAATATATGTTGTTGTAAGGACCTTTAGCTTCCTTTCTAGTGGGACAATCAAAGCTGGGTCTGCATCTATGTAACCTGGAGGACAGGGTTTCTTATATTCTAATGAACGTGAGGCAGCAGTGCTGAATTTTCTCTTTGTAGGTAAACTGTGGCCACTGGGTCCTAAGTGTCTCCCCGTGTGGACTGTGAAGACATTTTGTCATCCTCCACTTTTAGTGGTGTTTCTTGCTGCTGCACTGCGATTTTGGTATTTGCTTCACGAAATACAATGAGTTCAACTGGGACCCAGTGCTGGAGGGAGTTCTGTCACGCGTGGTGGGTCAGAGTCTGCAGGAGAATGCACCAACCAGGCTTCTATCCCACAGAGCTTGCCCCCTTGTCCATAGCAATCTGACTCTGAAATTTGCCCTGAAACCTCTCCATATAAAAAGATGCCTTTACATTGAAGGGCCTGCTGGCTGCACCATGTCACTCACAAGCCATTTGGAAGGCAATGGCAAATCCTCATGGCCACACCACAGATGTATTATCACACACCTGCCCACCACTGCAATAGGCCCACTACTCTGCAGGCTCCAACTTACTGGCATCTTTGTTCTACACCATTTTCATGAAACCCAGACAATCTAGGAATTCTTTGGTACACTCATGATCAGCAACAAGACATCCAAAGGCTCTCCAGTGCCACCTGGTTAAGGGAATATTAAAAATTTCATGGTATTTAACTAGCAATTTTTCATGGATGAAGTTGGAGGCACTATGGGTTTCAGTTAATTCAGGAACCATAAAATGGTGAAGAAGGTCATTTCAATGAAATCTGTGGAGTACTCTCACAGGCAAGTCTTCCCATAGAGTGGCCAAAAGCTCATATGCATACAGGCCCATTGAGGTCTACAATGTGACGTCCATGGGTGTTTTGACTCTCAACTATGGATGCCTAATCTTTCAGAAAAAAAATCATGTGATATCCTGGCTGAGATTCTCAGGCTCTGTGGAAAACCACCCTGGTCCTTGATCTCAGTATCCAAGGGGGAATCCCATGCGTGGCCTCCTAAAATCTGAACACAATTCATGGCAATATTTCTCTGAGATCAGTTCCAGAACTCAGACTCTAAAGGAATGACACCAGAGTTCAAGCCCAGGTAGACCCAGTCATCACTTCCAACCGCCACACAAATCACCACAATTAAAACCAAAACACTCCCACAAAGCCCTCATCTTTTTCCATATAGACACTCATCATAACCTGTGGCTGGAGTTTTCCATGAGGGACTCATCCCAAGACAGTGTACAAAATAACCTTCCTAGCCCCTCATTTGCCTAAAGTCAGGGTTGCCTGGACACCCTTCCTGAGAACCAGGAGTGACCATAGGCCTGACGTAAATACTACTCTGCTTCTCCAATTTGAGGCCTACTGACTGTCAGGTTTAGATTTTTTATCTGAACTAGAGTCATGAAAAAACCCAAGCACCTAAAGACTAGCCACTGCAGAGTTTTGAAGAACTCATTTGACACAAAGAATCCCTATTCTCACTAGATGGATGTCAGGAACCTTATAGAGGAAGGCGAGAGACTTCATCCACAAAGACTGCTTTTGTGGCCATGTTGGTTTTGGAAGAACACATGGAATATTTCTTTAGATCCATCAGGTGCTTAGAATATAAGCCACAGCCTCACACATGGCCAAGAGGCTGATTAACAAACATCCCTCTCCAAAGCAATTAAGCAAAGAGGTACAGGTGATGCCCATTAATTTCCATTTGAAAACTGTTTTCTTCAGGCGTCTCAAAGGGGTGGCCTGAGGCAAAGACCTTCCTGACATTCAGGGCAACAGAACAATAGGTAAGCAAATGGCCCAAAGCAGGGTTTCTCCACTTAGACTTTTTTGGTCACACTGATATCTGAGTTTTCTGATATTCCCCCAATCCCTTAAACTATCCAGTACATGGCCATATCACAGAGTTTGGAGATGGTACATATATTGGACACAAAACCATGAGCCTATTCTGGAGAGTGGCCCAAATTCAGGAAGAAAACAGGAACTTAGGAAGATAGTAGGTGTTACCCATCCATAAGGCAAGCCAAAGTCCATTCATTAATTGGGCAGGATGAATGCTGTGAAGCTTTCTACTAGACAGGACACATCCATTGATGCATTCTCTTCTCTAATGTCTACAACCACGAACACAGTGGGATACACAGACATAGAAACATTCACCTTGTCAAACGACTTACTAGAAACAGTCCTCTCCAAACCAAACAAACCGCCTTTCCTCCCTATTCTCGGAACATGAGACAAAACCATAAACTCCCACCCACACCCACAAAGTCATGTCCTTCCCCCAAGTAGGTCTGTGACTACCCGGAGTATCCTCTGACTGGTGGGCCTTAGTATGTTTTCCGGAAATGGCCTGTCCTGTCTCAGATCTGGTCTCCTTGGTCAACTCTGTGAAGTTGTCAGGTGCCAGTGGTGAGCCACTACCTGCTTTCTGAAGAAAGGGCCCTCTTCAGAGCTCTTCTGGAATTTGGCCATCCTCACATCAGTAGGTACCAAGAAAGACTGACACTGTCCTTGGTAAATCCAAACAAGTGTGCCTACTGGAACTGGGACTGAGAGTGGCTCTGAGTGCCTGGCTTACTGGACCCCAAGTTCAGAGAGTTCTTTTCCCAAGGAAGTGAGGTAGGTGACTTCCTTCAGAAACTGAATGAGGTCACTGTCTTGGCAACCACTTTGTTCTAACAGTTGCTTCCATAGGTCCCATGAGATGGAGGCTGCCCCTACTTCCTGTGACACTTTCACAAGTTCAAATAGTGTATCCACCCTACTCACCTGGGAATAGCTCCCCACACAGGCCTGGTTTGTTCCATCCTCTCTACATTAAGATCAGAGAGGCTTATTCAGACAAAACCCTTCATCCTGCCCACGTTGTTTGCCATGGAAGATGACTTTTTCTCTCTTAGGTCCTTCATAGCTGCCTACATCTTCTCCAGGGATAATTTCTGCATGGACTTTTGAGGTTCCCAGCAGGTGGAAGATTCCCTACATTCCTGTCTTGTAAGACCAACTCTGTCCCTGCTCTTCTGTAAAGTTATATTGAGTAAACAGTGTATGGTTAGGGTTAATAACATGTTTGATTTATGTTAGTAATCATTCTGCAGGATGAATAATGGTATTGGGAACCTGCCTTGTTAATAATAATATAGAGGTGAAATATAAGTATGAAAACAGAAATCTAGGTAAAATATGAAGCCCAGAAGTGCATTTGGCCCTTGATTGGGATACTTAGCTTTGAATTATGTTCTGCACAGGTGTCTCAGATAATTCAACATACAGCGTCATAGGACCTTGTATCTTGGATGATTGAATGTCGAAGAGAACATCCAGTCAAAAAGGGATAGTCAGTAGGATTAGGAAGATAATTGGTAGGTTTAGAAGGAAGAGTTAGTATAGGATTGATACCAAAAGGTTTTTAGCAATAGGGTTTCGGGTAGAGAGTGAATGTATATGTCAGCCCATGTGAAGAGTCAATCACAATGATGAACTGGGATAAATATGTAGGAAAGCAGAAATCAATAGAGACATTAGGAATTCAGCCAAAGTATAAAGTGAGTGATAGAATTAGATATTTTGAACAGGGTTGAGGTTGAATAGAAAATCTTAGGAAGAAACAAATATGTAGTCACCAATACGATTGATATTTGAGAGCATTAGGCAACCTGGACATGGATGTTTTTAGTAATCCATACTCACTTTCCTTTTAGGCTTTGGTGAAAGGTGAATAAAATATGTACTTGTCACTTCCTGTTTTTCTGTATACTTAACAAAACACTGTTGAAATCTTGAGAACTGTTTGCCAATCCTGTTCCCAGAATGTGTTGTCCCCTACTGCCAAACTGCAGAATTTACTCTCTCACCCATTTGCTCGCAAACCGACCAGTCGCCCGGACCCATCAATAAACTTCCCTCCCTGTCCTCTCCATGGAAAGAATATAAGCTCTGCTAAAGCTGTTTCAGGGCTCTCTGCTCTATTCAAGTGAGGTCTGAGCCCCAGCATGCTGGACTCCCAATTAACCCTTTACTATTGCATGAGACAGTCTCTTGGTGGTCTCTTCCTCCAATGCTTGCCAGAACTTCACATCTGAAACACCCAGCAAGATCCATCAGTGGTGTACGAAAGACTCCCAACGAGCTCCTATCAGGATAATTAAGGTACCTCTTTCGTGTTTCAGGTTTCAGGATAGGGCTTTGCAAAATGGCTATCGGTGATGAGCGTGAGCTCTCTCAGATGCTGGCTGGCAGACATGCCACAGAGCCACAGGTCACGTTCCTGGGGGATGCCCCAGAGGATTCAGAAAATAGAGGAACAATAGTATCCTCGACTCAGTGATTTTTTTGTTTCGGATTCGGTTTTGCCAGCACATCAGGTTTTGCTGGCTAATCAGTCCTGGTCTCAGTATTGGACGTCCATTGCCTGTCTTGATTGTCTTGTTTTGTCTGTGTTGTGTGTCATTGCTTTCACTGTTTGTATATCTTTCATTATGGGACAGAGCACTTCAATGCCTCTGTCCCTGACTCTTGTTCAGTGGACCAAAGTCCACTTAAGGGCTCAGAATCTTTCTATTTCAGTATAACGCCTGAACTGGCAGAATCTCCATGCCTCAAAATGACCCACCTTTGGAGTCGGATGGCCCCTGAAGGAACTTTCTACTCCCCACTAATTCAAAAAGTCAGAAATATTGTCTTTCAACTGGGGCCACATAGCCATCCAGATCAACAGCCATATATCTTAACTATGCAGGACCTCTGCAAATCTCCTCCTCCATTTGTGAAGGCTTTCCTTGTCCCTGCCCCCGCTCCTGCACCTTCCCCCATGATTCTATCTCTCAAACCCTCTGCTCCTCCTCCTCCACCCTTTGTTCTTCCTGAGTCTCAAGACTCAACTAGACTCTCCCCCCCCTCCTTATCCCCTACCCTCTTCCCCCAACACCCAACACCCTCTAAGTGATTCCCTTGCTGCTGACTCAGCCTCTCCGCCATTGGAGGAAGATAGGCCGGCCCAGCGCCCTCCAGATTACTACCCGGCAGCACACAAAGCCACTCCTTCCATGGACAAAGCTGGCCCCGGTAAAAGAACTCAAAGTACTTGCCGGCGTTGTCACACCTGCCTACTTGGGATGACTGCCAACAACTCCTACAGACTCTCTTCATGACAGAGGAACGAGAGGAAAACCTCCTGGAAGGTAAAAAATATATATCCTTGTACAAGATGGGTGACCGACACATCTTCCCACATAATCAAAGCCGGATTCCCATTGAACCGACCCAACTGGGACACCAACACGTTTGAAGGTAGGGAGCATCTGTCCACTTATTGATGGGCTCTAATAGCGGGTCTCCAAGCAGCCGCTAAGGTGACCAACTAATTGGGCCAAGGTTAGAGAGATTATTCAAGGGCCTGATAAATCTCCCTCTATGTTTCTAGAGAGAATTATGGAGGCATATAGGAGATATACTCCTTTCGATCCTCAGGCAGAGGATCAAAAGCCATCTGTCATGATGGCCTTCATTGGGCAAGCTGCCCTGGATATTAAAAAAAAGGTACAATGCGTAGATGGATTACAAGATATGACTTTGAGAGATTTAGTCAGAGAAGCCTAAAAAGTAAACTATAAGAGATAAACTGAGGAAGAGAAGGAACAAAGGAGGAAGAAAGAAAGGGAGCAAAGAGAGGATGCGAGAAGCAAAAGATAGACTAATGCATTGACTAAGGTCCTGGTCACAACAAAAAATAGGACAGAAATTAAGAAACAAGGATACAGGAAGGGATACCTGGGCCCACGCCAAAAGCCACCCCTGGCCTCAGATTAATGTGCCTACTCAAAAGAAAAAGGACACTAGGCCAAAAAGAGCCCTAGAAAGAGACAGCCACAACAGCCAGACATTCTGACTCTGGAGGATGACTAAGAAAGTCGGGGCTTAGATCCTCTTCCCGAGCTCAGGGTAATGTTTGAAGTGGAGGGGACCCCAGTACACTTTGAAGTGGATACAGGGGCAGTATACTCAGCCCTTAAAGCCCCATTGGTCTCTCCATCAAATAAAAGGTCTCTATTTCAAGGGGCTAATGGCAGTAAATATCGGGCATAGACAACTAAGAGGATCATGGACCTGGGGAAAGGAAAAAAATCCATCACTCCTTCCTAGTAATCCCAAGATGCCCGGCCCAATTAATGGGCCGAGATCTGCTCACCAATCTCTGGGCCAGAATAACTTTTAACCCTGAAGGCCCCCAAGTGAAAATTATAAATCCTTCAGTAAAAGCTCCTATAGTCACAGATTTAACTGTCAGTAGAAGATGAACATCAACTCTTCACACCCCACAAGACTGATCAAATAGGAAAGTTACCCCAGAATTGTATAACATATTACCCAGATGCCTGGACAAAAACTGCTGGCTTAGGCCTACCCTTTAAAAAACCTCCAATAACAGTGGAGTTAAAAACCGCAGCCTCTCCAATCAATGTCAAAAAATATACTCTGGGAAAAAAAACTAAAGATGGGATAAGGCCCCATATTCAGAAATATCTGGTCTTAGGCCCTGTTAATCAGCCTGCAACACTCCCCTGCTACCATTAAAAAGTGCCAGGAACCGGGGACTATCACCCCATTAAAGACCTACGAGAGATCAACAACAGAGTGCAGGACATTCACCCCATGGTACCTAATCTGTGCAATCTGCCTAGCACTCTGAACCCTGAACAGAAATGGTATACTGTTCTGTACTTAAAAGATGCTTTATTTTGCTTGCCTCTGCATAAATATAGTCAGTTGCTGTTAGTTTTCGAGTGGGTAGACCCAGAAACCGGAACATCTGGTCAACTAACTTGGACTAGACTCGAACAGGGGTTCAAAAACTCCCCCACTCTCCATGATTAAGCTCTCCACAGAGATCTCAACAACTTCAGACTCCACACCCTGCTTCAACATGTGGATGGCCTGCTACTGGCAGCCAACACAAGGAAAACTGTGAATCTGGGACCCAAGCACTATTATCTGAGCTTGCTAAACTGGCGTATAGAGCTTCTGCCAAAAAGGCCCAAATTTGCCAGCATGAAGTAATCTTCCTGGGCTATTCACTTAGGGGCGGTAAAGGATGGCTCACTGAGCAAAGAAAACAAACTGTTGTGCAGATACCACACAGATCTAACAGCAGACAACTCAGAGAGTTTCTTGGGACTGCTGGCTTTTGCAGGTTATGGATACATGGGTTTGCATCATTAGCTGCTCCTTTATACCCGGTGCTAAAGGGAGATGCCCATTTCCAATGAACCCCTGAGAACCAGGAAGCTTTTGGTAACACGTAAGGACTCTGACACTGAATGCCTCAACTTCACTGAGCTCAGCCTGCAATTTCAGAACGCCCTACACTAAGTTAAAAATGTATATCAACTCACTCACCTTAGTTCAAAGAAATTGCAGGCATTCCTGAAGGATCAAGAACAGAGTTTTCCACTAACCGATTCACAGAGAAAGGGAAGAACTGAATGGGTAACAAAAGCCTGTCGGGTCTGTCAATTGGTTAATGCTTACACTTCCAAGCTTCTTGCAGGAAAGCACCTATGAGGAACCAGACCAGGACAATTCTGGGAATTGGGAAGTTGACTTTACTGAAATTAAGCCAGCAATGTGTTTCGACTTAAATATCTCCTAGTCTTTGTAGATACATTTTCAGGATGGATTGAAGCCTCCCCAACAAAAAAAAAAAAAAAAAAAAGAAAAGAAAAGAAAAAAAAAGGCGCAAATGGTGGTCAAAAAGATGCTGAAAGATATTTTTCCAAGATTCTGCCTGCCTAAGGTATTATGGGTTTGATAATGGCCCAGGTAAGTCAGGGGTTAGCCAGAATCCTGGGGATTTATTGGAATTTACATTGTGCTTATAGACCCCAGATCTCAGGACAGGTAAAAAAATAAAAAGAACCACTAAAGTGACCTTAACGAAATTAAGCTTAAAAACTGGCATAAAAGATTGGACTATGCTCCTGCCTTATGCACTGTTTCATGCAAGAAATACTCCCTCTGTTTCTTTGTCTAACCTCACCCCCTATGAAATTCTCCATGGTGCCCCTGCTCCAGTAAGGGACCTAACCACAACTCTAAGACCTAACGATCCCTTCCACACCCCCTTTCTTGACAGACTTAAAGCTCTTGAAAGAACTCAGCGATACTTGTTGAAACAGCTGGCCCCTTCCTACCAACCAGGGTATGATGGGACTCCACATCAATATCAAGTAAGAGACCTCATCTACTAAAGACGACATCAGGTGTCATCCCTGAAACCCCGGTGGAAAGGACCATACCAGGTGCTACTTATAACACCTACAGTGGCAAAGGTAGACGGAATCACTTCCTGGATCAATGCTTCTCATCTCAAGCCTGAGCCATGTCCCCACTCATGCTGGAAGCTGGAAAAGACTGGTAACCCTTTCAAACTGTGTGTTCGCCATGTGGATAAGGCTATAGACTCTCCCCTTTGCCACCAGTAGTCCTAACCATCATCAGCCCGTTCAGCAGTGATGGCTGATCACAAATCCTACTAGACAACAAGTATGGTCTACCTCGAATACAGCCCCTTGAGGGACCTGGTGGCCATCCCTCCACCCAGACATTTGTCAGCTGCCTATAGGTCTTTCATATTGGGATAGCCCTGATGAACAGGATTCCACTAAAATTCCATTAAATCCCTTTCGTACAATAGGTAATGGAAACCAACATTATGGATGTAGGGACACGTGAGCCAGATGCAGTTTGGCTAGCCTAGATTACTATGTTTGCCCGGTGGACTATCAAATCCACAAACAGCCATGGCTGTGTGGGGAAAAGCCGACTTCTTCTGTAAGTCATGGCGATGTGAGCATACAGGGGCTGCCTGCTGGAACCCAAACTCCTCATCAAATTCAGTACACAGCATTGGCCATATTACCAATTAGACAACCAAAATCCATGTCCCCCAGAGGGGTCTCTAGATCCTCAAATTCTGCATGGACTTTTTAACTTCGGCAAGTGCTCAAAAGGGTTGAAGGAAATTCCCCTATGTGCAGGCCTTTTTCCTCCTTTGCTCACATCCTGAACTATGCTTCTCTAATAGATCCTCACCCTCAGATTTCTGCTCCAGACTCTCTGCTGTCACTTCCACCTCCGGAATTTGATTTCTCCCCTCCAATTACTAGATCAAAAACCCAAACCTCTACCCTTTCTCAGACCATTGCCCCCTTGCTGAGGTAGCAGGTACTTAGGTACCCCTAAACCCACACACTTCTCTATTCTCCTGTCAGTGGCCGCAATGGGTCCCAACAGGTCCTCTTACCAGCTAACCCAAAGCTCAAACCAGCTGAGAAGAGCGCTCAGACCCCTATCCAAGATGTAATGAAAATTGCCGTTAAAGTTGCATTGTCAACACTGAATACAGGTTACTAAGAATTTAAAATCCCTCACAGGCTTTTTGAGATACTCACACCCATCTTCCCCTCTGCTCTACTTGCTCTACTGCTCAAGTTGTTTTTTTGCTAGCAAAATCCCAAACCCCTTTCCCATTATTCTTTTAATCTCTCCTTCCTGATTCTCAGATCCACGGAGCTGCTCTCACCCCCTGCCTTCCACTCTTTCCCCTCTGTACCAAGACCACAGAAAATTCTTAAGTGACCTACTCCAGAAGTCTTCACCATGACTGACTTTAGGACTTTCAGCAAAAGAATCCCTATGAAAGAGTTCATTGTAGATAAACTTCCTCTTTTCTTGTTGCCCTATTCTAGTTGCCACTGGTTGGAAAAATCAGCACTCCTAAGCTAGACACCCCTTACTAGTTTTTCACAAAATATGTGAACAAGGCCTCTGGCCTTGAGCTGGAGCTTCACAGAGATTGCAACATTTCTAAGATAAAGAAGTTACCAACTGGGCTCCATTTTAACAGCTGGCAGGGAGAAAAAAAAAGAGAAGACAAAAGCTCTCCCCCTCCCAGGTGTCCTTAAAAAGTTAACTTGCCAAGAATAGAAGAAATAAAACAGAAACAAAAAACTGCTTTTTGTGAACTTCTGCAGACTGTGATCTTCTGAGCCCATTCCCTTACATGTTGGGTACAAAATTCTGAAACAACCTAAACTTGGGGTTCAGAGGATTAATTGATTACAACAGAAGCAATGCTCTCTACATCCTTTTGCAACCAAATAGGACTGCTTCCTAGCTTCGGTGCTATCTTAGGTGCCTTTCCTTGTCTGTCCCTACAACAGTATAATTCTATATACTTAATTATTGTTTATGTGTTCATAAAATGGTCAACAGATGTGATTAATTATGTAATGGTGCAGATGTTTCCCAGAGTGCTCTATCATGACACAGGATCATTTAAAGTTCAAATAGGGGGGCATAAAACCCGGTTCCACTGGGAACCTGTATCCCTCACTTTAGCCATCCTATTTGGAATAGGAGTTGCTGCAGGGGTGGGCACAGGAACCACTGCCCTAGTCCATGGGACACAACAAATGACTCAATGAGAAGCAGCAATAGACCAAAGCTTAAAGATATTAAAAACCTCAATCCCAGCTTTACAGGAATCTTTAACCTCTCTCTCCGAAGTAGTTTCACAGAACAGGTGACAGTTGGACCTCCTCTTCATGAGAGAGGGGGCCTTTGTGCTGCAATGAGGGAAAAATGTATTTTTTTAATGCCGACAATACTGGAGTTGTAAAAGAATCTATGAGTAAATTAAGAAAACGCCTTGAAGAGCGTCAACGAGAGACAGAGGCTGAAAAAGCGTGGTTTGAGTCTTGGTTCACACAGTCCCTGGAGTTAACTACACTTTTATCTGCCTTGGCCAGTCCATTAATAATCCTCATATTATTGCTAACTTTAGGGCCCTGTTTACTCAACCATGTAGTTTTCTTTCTCCAAGCTCAAATTGGACAAGTTAAACTTATGGTAATCAGACAACAATATACCTCACTAGCAGACATAAAATGTGACACCCCCCAATGATCACATTTTTGATTAAAAGTAACCAGAACAAGAAGTGGGGAATGAAAGGTTTATTAAATAGTTACTTGTCACTTCCTGTTTTTCTGTATGCTTAACAAAACACTGTTGAAATCTTGAGAACTGTTTGCTAATCTTGTTCCCAGAATGTGTTGTCCCCAACTGCCAAACTGCAGAATGTACTCCCTCACACATTTGCAAGCAAACCGCCCACTCACCCTGACCCATCAATAAACTTCACACCCTGCCTTCTCCAAAGAAAGTATATAAGCTCTGCTTAAGCTGTTCTCAGGGCTCTCTGCTAAATTCAAGTGAGCTCTGAGCTGCAGCATGCTGGACCCCCAATATACACTTTGCTGATGCATGAGACAGTCTCTTGGTGGTCTCTTCCTAAAATGCTCGCTCGACCATTCCATTGGTACAATCATTAGTGTGACCTTTGCTTTTTGTGTCCAGAATATTACTGTGATAAAATGTATATGTAGGTCAGGTGACATGAGTATTTCTTCCACCATTTCTGGGAGGAATACTTTGAAGACCTATAAATTAGTATTGGGGTTATAAAGACGTGTACCCTGTGCCTATGAATATAGAGATAATGCATGAATAGACAATGCTGTGTTTAAATAATATAATGGGTTCCACTTTAAATAATGGATTGAATTGATATCTGAAAATATATAAATCATTTATTGTTATACAATCATTAATTCCAACCAGTTATACATCTAATGGTAATATTAGGCTTATGGTTCATTATCTAGGGTGTGTGAGATTTCCTTCAAAAGTAATTATGGAAATCAAAAATAATGTGTTTGGAAAGAATTCTCATGAAAAGACCAGTCAAGAAACATGGAGAAATATATGTGTTCTGAAGTAGAAAGTGATTGAAAGTGAAACAAATGCCAATAAAATTGCAAATTTTGGATGAAATATATATCCAATGATGTGCATAAACTAAAGAAATAGTAATGTACAAGTGTTGAAAAAAATGAACTTCAAAATACACATTATGTCCCATAGGAGTCTACTTGCATTGATGTTAAACTGAGTCAGTTACTGTAGAAATATTAGGATTTGTATACACCATTCACTTAAGTTAGTTTTCAGTGTTGGAAACAAATAGGTATTCCAGGTGGATGAATATTTCTGAAAATAATCATGTGAAAAGATTATTATAAATCCACATACATGAATATGAATGAATTTAGGAAATGTATAATAAGACTCATATATTTCATATTTTGAAAAATCTGGAGAGTGTATATATATATATATATATATATATATATATATATATATATATATTAAAAATTAGCACTATATGCCAATTTAAATTCACCATGAAATATATATCATGCACAGATCAAAAACATTCATTTTACTGAACATGGATTTATATATAATGTTGTTCAGCTAGGAAGCTCACCCATAGGGTGAATATACAGGTCCAACAGCGTTTAGGAGGAGTGATCTCTTCTCACAATTTGGATCTGCCAATTCAGGTACCACACAATAGTGTACATGTGGTACCAGGTAGGATTATACATGTGCTTAAAAAAATACATGTGCTGAATACGCTACAGCAAACGGGAGACAGGAATTCATATATTTGTTAACTTTAAAAACACATTGAGAACTATTTCAACAAAAAATGAGTAGATTTATAACTCCTACCCTATATAATGCAAAAGGCAAGTCCAACTATACACCGTGCCCCTTCTGTACTGCTTGTATTTCAATTCTGTTTGGGTTATTTTTCTCCATCATATTAGGATTAGTAGACAGAGTTTAGTAGGGTATGGGGTAGTGTCAGTGATTCAGTATTTCAAATGGAAAATTGGAAAATGAATCCAATGTGTATGCAAATATGTGCTACACAAAAATCCTCCCACTCTCATCCAGAACAATTACTTGACATTACCTTCGCCCCAATTAAGACACAATTAGAGAAGAAGAGTTATAAAATTTGTGAATACATATCTGGAATGGAAATTGCTCAGGAGTTCACAACTTTGGAGGTGGAAGAGGAGTTTCCAAAAGTAAGGAACAGGATAAAACTCCACAATCATGGAGCTCTGTTGGCCTAAAGACTTCTTGAGAAACTTCCTCTGAGGTTGGGCACTTGAAATATATGTTGTTGTCAGGAGCTTTATCTTCCTTTGTAGTGAGACCATCAAAGCTGGGTCTGCATATATGTGACTTGGAAGACATGGTCTCTTATATTCCAATGAACATTAGCCAGCAGTGCTGAATTCTCTCTTTATAGATATCTGTGGCCACTGGGGGCTAAGTGTCTCTCCGTGTGGACTGTGAAGCTATTTGGTCATCCTTCACTTTTTGCGGTGTTTCTTGCTGCTGCACTGGGAGTTTGGTATTTGCTTCTCGAAATACAAAAATTTCAACTGGGACACAGTGCTGGAGGGAGTTCTGTCATGTGTCGTGTGTCAGGGTCTACAGGAGAATGCACCAAATAGGCTTCTATCCCACATAGGTTGCCCCCTTGACCATAGCAACCTGATTCTGAACATTACCCTGAAATTTCTCCATATAACAAGATGCCTTTACATACAAGGTTCTTCTGGCTGCACCATGTCAGTCACAACCCATTTGGAAGTAAATGGCAGATCCACATGGCCCCAACACAGATATTTTATCACACACATGCACAACACTGTTATATGACCACTAATCAGGAGGCTCCAACGTACTGATATCTCTGTTCTACACCATTATCATGAAACCCAGTCAATCAAGGCACTGTCTTGTACACTCAAATTAGCAACAGGAAATCCAAGGTTCTCCAGTACCACCTGGTCAAGTGAATTTCAAGAATGTCATGGTATTTATGTAGCCATTTTTCAAGGATGAAGTTGGAGGCACTGTGGGTTTCAATCATTCAGGAACCATTAAAGGTTGAGGAAGATCATTTCAATGAAAGCTCTGGAGAAATTTCACAGGCAAGGCTTCCCAAAGAGTGGGCAAAAGGTTACATGAAGCCAGGCCCATAGAGGTCTACAATGTGAGGTCCATGTGTGTTTTGACTCTCAACTATGGATACCAAGGCTTTCAGAATAAAATCATATGGTATCATGGCTGAGATTCCCTGTGCTCTGTGGAAAGCTACCCTTGGTCTAGATCTCAGTTTCCAAGGGCGACTCTCATGCGTGGCCTCCAAAAATGCCAACACAAATCATGGCAATTCTTCTCTCAGGTCAGTTCCACAATGCAAAGGGGAATCACATCAGAGTTTAAACCCTGGTGGACCCAGTCATCTTTTCCAACCACCACACTAATGACCACAATTAAAACCAAAACACTTCCACATAGGCCTCATATTCTTCCATATAGATACTCATCATAACCTCTGGCTGGAGGTTTCCATGAGGGGCACATCCAAAGACAGTGTCCAAAATATGTTCTCTTGCCCCTCATTTGCCTAAAGTCATTGTGGCCGGGACACCTTTCCTGTGAACCAGGAGTGATAAAATAGGCCTGCTCTTAATACTGCTCTGATTCTCCAATTTGAGGCCTACTGACAGTCAGGTATAGATTCTTTATGTGATTTGGAGTCATGAGGAAACCCAAGCACCTCTGCAGGGCTTTGAAATACTAATTTTACCCAAAGGATTCCTATTCTCACTTGATGGATGTCAGGAAACTAATAGAGAAAGGCAAGAAGCTTCATCCACCATAACTGATCTTTTTGCCATTTTGGTTTTGGATGCACACATGGCATCTTTTTTAGATCCATCTCGTTTTGAGAATCTAAGCCACAACCTCACACAGGGCCAAGATGCTGATTCAGACACATCCATTTCCATAGCAATTAAGCAAAGAGCCACAGGTGATGCCCATTCATTTCCATTTGAAAAGTATTTTCTTCAGGCTTCACAAAGTGTGACCTGAGGCAAAGACTTTTCTGACATTCAGGGCAACATAAAAATAGGTAAGTAAAAGGCCCAAAGCAGGGTTTCTCTACTGAGACTTTTCTTTTTCTTCTTTTTTTTTAAAGTTCTTTATTATTTTTTTTAATTTTATTTTTTTATTGGTTATTCAAAACATTACAAAGATTGCAGAATCACTCACACTGATGTCTGAGTTTTCTGAGATGCTCACATTTCCTTCAGCAATTCAGTACATGGCCATTTCACAGAGCTTGGAGGTGGTACATATCTTGGACACAAAACCATGAGCCTATTCTGGAGAGTTGAGAGAATTCAGGAAGAAAACTGGAACTTAGGAATATAATAGGTGTTGCACATCAATAAGGCTGCCCACTCTCTATTCATACATTGGGCAGGATGAATGCTGGGAGCTTTCTACTAGACACAACACATCCATTGATGCATTCTCTTTTCTATTGTCTACAACCACTGACAGAGTAGGATACACAGACATAGAAACACTCGCCTTGCCAAACGACATACAACAAACAGTCTACCCCAAACCAAATAAACCGACTTTCCTACCTATTCTCAGAACATGAGACAAAACCACATACTCACACCCACACTCAAAAAGGCACCTCCTTCCCCCAAGTAGGTCTGTGACTATGTGGAGTGTCCTCTGACTGGTGAGCCATACTTCGTTCCCCCGAAATGGTCTGTACGGTCTCAGATCTTGTCTCCTTTTTCAACTCGGTGAAGTTGCCAGGAGCCAGTGGTGAGCAACTACCTACTTTCCCAGGAAAGGACCCTCTTCATATCTATCCTGTCATTTGACCATCCTCACATCAGTAGGTACCAAGAAAGACTGACTATGTCCATGGTAAATCCAAACAATTGAGCCCACTGGGACTGGGACTGGGACTGGCTCTGGGTTCCTGGCTTCCTGGATACCAAGTTCAGAGAGTTCCATCAACAAGGAAGTTAAGTAGGTCAATTCTTTCAGGAACTGAGCGAGGTCACTGCAGTGACAACCACTTTGTCCTAACAGTTGCTTCAGTTGCTTCCAAATGTCCCATGATATGGAGGCTGCCCCTACTTCCTGTGACACTTTCACAAGTTAGAATGGTATGTAAACCATAGGCACCCAGGAACAGCTCTCCACACAGGCCTGGTTTGGTCCATCTTCTCTACATTAAGAAGAGAGAGGCTGATTCAGACACATCCCTTCATTCTGACCAGGGTTTTTGCATTGGAAGATGACTTTTGCTCTCTTATTTCCTCAATAGCTGCCTACATCTTATCCAGGGATCATTTCTGCATGGACCTTTTAGGTTCTCAGCACGTGGAAGATCCCCTACATTCCTGTATTGTAAGACGAACTCTGTACCTGCTCTTCTGTAAAGTGAGATTGAGAAAAGAGTGTATGGTTACGGTTAATAACAGGTTCTATATGGGTTTGGAATCATTGTGCAAGATGATTAATGGTACTGGGAACCTGCAATATTTTCAAGAATATACAGGGGAAATATAAGTTTGAAAACAGAAATCCAGGTAAGATTTGAAGCCCAGAAAGGCATTAGGCCTTTGAGAGGGATACTTAGCTTTGAATTATATTCTGCACAGATGTCTCAGATGAATCGATATACAATTGCATAGGACCTTGTACCTTGGATGATTGAATGTCAAAGAGAACATCCAGTCAAAAAGTGATAGTCGGTAGGATTAAGATGAAAGTCGGTAGGTTTAGAAAGAAGAGTGAGTATAAGAGTGGGACCAAAAGTTCTTTAGCAATAGGCTTTCGGGTAGAGAGTGAATGTAAATGTCAGCACATGTGAAGAGTCAGTCACAATAATGAACTGGGATAATATGTAGGGAAGCAGATATCAATAGAGTCATTAGGAAATCAGGCAAAGTATAATTTGTGTGGTAGGATTAGACATTTTCAACAGGATTGAGGTTGAATATATAATCTTAGGAAGAAACAAATATGTATTCACCAATAGGATTGAAATTAGAGAACATTAGGCAACCTGGACATGGATGTTTCTAGTAACACATGCTCACTTTCATTTAGGCTTTGGTACAATCATAAGTGTGACATTTTCATTTTTTGTCCAGAATATTACTGTGATAAAATGTATATGTAGATCAGGTGACATGAGTATTTCTTCCAACATTTCTGGGAGCTACATTTTGAAGATGAATAAATTAGTATTGGGGATACAAATAGATGTACCCTTTGTCTATAAATATAGAAATAATGCATGAATAGACCATACTGTGAATAAATAATATAAGTGGTTCAAACTTTAAATAATGGATTGAATTGATATCAGAAAATATACAGGGAATCTTATATTGATATACAATCATTCATTCCAATCAGTTACACATATAATGGTAAAATTAGGGTTATGGTATATCATGAAGAATGTGTGAGTTTTGCTTCAAAATGATTATGAAAACCGAAATGAATGTGTTTGGAAATAAGTGTCATGAAAAGACCATTCAGGAAACTAGGAGTAATACATGTGTTCTTATGCAGGAAATGATTGAAAAGGAATCAAATGCGTATAAATTTGTGAACTTGTGGATGAAATATATATCCTATGATGTGAATAAACTGAAGAAATTGTAATGTACCAGTGTTGAATAAAATGAACTTCAAAATACACATCATGTCCCATAGATTTCTACTTGCATTGATGTTAAACTGTGTCAGTCACTGTAGAAATATTAGGATTGTATGCACCATTCACTTAAGTTAGTTTTCAGTACTAGAAAACAAATATGTATTTCAGGTGGATGAATATTTCTGAGAATAATCTTCTGAAAAGTTGATTATAAATCCACATACATGAACATAAATGAATTTAGGGAGTGTATATAAGACACATGTATTTCATATTTTGAAAAATCTCGAGTGTATATATATATACAAAACACACACAGACGATAAAAAGTAGCAATATATATGCCAAACAAAATTCATCATGAAATATATATCATCCATAGATGCAAAAATATTTATTTTACTGAACATGGATTTATGTAAAATGTTGTTCTACTAGAAAGCTCCCCCATAGATTGAATTTTGAGTTCCAACAGCGTTTATGGGGAGTGATCTCTTCTCACAATTTGTGTCTGCCAAGTCAGCCTCCTCAAAAGAATGTACGTGTGATTCCAAGTAGGATTCTATATGTGCAGATAAAAATACATGTGCTGAATTGGCTACAGAGAAATGGAGACAGGAATTCACATATTTATTAACTTTAAAAACACATGGAGAACGATTTCAATTAAAAATTAACTAGATTTATAACACCTACCCTATATCATGCAAAAGGCAAGTCCAAATATACACCATGCCTCCTCTGAACTGCTTGTATTTCTATTCTGTTTGGGTTATTTTTCTCCATCATATTAGGATTAGTTGTCAGAGTGTAGTAGGGTATGGGTTAGTGTCAGTTGTCCAGGCCGGCCGGACACATCAACGTGGGCAAGGAACTTAGTTGGGGAGGAATGAAGGGACAAGAGACACGAGAGATTACAGCAAGACTGGAGTTCTGATCATGCTGCAAACTTTTATTGTTCTCACATGGGAATTTATATGCTGTGGATGGGAAAGCTCTCTTATCGGCAGTTGCTGGATGTCTTCAGAAAGTGAGATAACCTCAGGATGTTGCAGGAAGACAGATGGCCGCAGGATGTCTCAGGGAGATAGATGGCTGCGGGATGTCTCCCAGGCAGGATATCTCCCAGGGGGCTGTTTCTTTTCAGTGTCAGGCTATTTTTTGAAGGAGAACTTCCTTCTAGCCCCTGACCTCTCCCCCTTTCTTATATAAAATATTTGACCATACCTTACCGGCCAATGTTTTAGGGGGTGATAGAGGCTCTGTTTCTCTAGCAGGCCTTAGAATATCTCCTGATTCGAGAGAGCATGTTTACTAGGAGATTTCGTGGTGGCCTTGGCATATTTTTGGAGGAGACGGCTTTGAAAGGGAAGCATGCTGACCGCCATGCACCAGAGCGTGTCACTTAGAGGTCTTCTGTTTTGGTATCCGTGGATCCATCCTCCTGCAGTCCATCCTGCATCCTCCGTTATTATGGCCTAACGTCCTCACTCCATGGGTGCATCCTTCCCCAAGTGAAGGGGCCCATGGAGGACGAACCCTTATGGCAATGGCAGAAGATGGTTGGTCAGAGCTGTTACTTATAGTTTAATGTAAGAAAGAGGGATCTGTGGTGATGTAAACTTAAGAAATAAGCCTGTGAGAAGGGTAGAACATCCTTTTAAATGTTGGCAGCATGGTCTTACATCTCCAGGTGATGATAGTGGACCTGTATGGGCTTAGAGGCCAAAATATTAATCTGTTCTATAATAAATTGTACAAGCCTGTTTATAATGCAGGGTCCTATGGACACCATTAAAAGTAAACCCAACAAAGGGCCTAATAGGGGAAGAAGGTAGGGTAGAAATCCATTAAACCCAGTCCAGAGGGGATTTTCAAAAAGTTCCCTTCGTCTCTTTTCTAGATCCTCTTGAAGCTGCTTAATTTTAGTGCGTACTATGGCTGATTTATTGGCATTAAAGCAGCATCGTGCCCCTAAGGCCAAGCAAATACCTCCCTGGTTAGCTGTCAGTAAATCTAAGCCTTCTCTGTTTTGAAGGAACACTTCTGCTAGGGAGTCTACTAGGTCCTGAAAATCTTTAATGGTTCCTGATAGAGTTTTTACATCATTTATAAGTTGTTGAGACAGGCGACGCTAAGAGTGTATAGCCATGCCTAAGCCAGCTGTACCTGTGTTCACAGCAGCTGTTATTCCAAGGCTGGCAAAGAGTGGTAAGGCCTGTATTGCCGGCCTGTGTCTTTTGACTAAGGTGTCTAGACTAGGAATGCATAGAGTTTTGTCTCCTGGGACAATAGTTATATCAGGGAGTAATAAGGCAGGAACACAGCCAATGGTCCAATTCGATGGAAGCCTCGGGAAGGCCGAGTTTCCTCCACACATAAAAACTGTGCCATTGGAGGGACAAAGAGATGGGGTGGGTGAGGAATAGTTTTGTACTGTTGAGCAATTTCCAAAGGAAGTAACTCCAACACCAATATCATAGGTATTATTTTGCATCACGCCTAAAAGACATATTGTAAAAGTGCCTATAGTGTGTACTTTAAAAGGAAATCTGGGTTGGTTGTATTATCATCGTCTATGATAGAATTAATAGGAACTGCCATAGGCATGATTGCCCCTGTTGTCATGGAGAGCCAGCAATCACCAGCAAAGGTGGGGTTGGAATTATTAAGCAAGAAGAAGGTAGTTTCCAAAATATCTAATGTATTGTTATCTAAACCTGGGAGCTGGCATTTTGGCTATATTAAGAGATGATATGTGAGCTCAGGGATTTGGGGTTTCAAAAGTTTGATTATCTGAGGATGCTTGACAGCATAAGGGAATCCTCCACCATCAGTGACCCCTGTAGGTGCCTTAATGGGGCAGCAGGGGGGTTTACCAACAGGGCCTAGGCACCCAGCTGTCTGTAGCTTGGTGTATTTGCCTTCTCCTCCCCGGTCAAAAAGAACGGGGGTATAATGAATAGTGGTCCCTCCTGCTGCATGAGTTTTAGTTAGGGAGGCTTCAAAAAATTGTTCTCCCTGCTTGTTGACACAAATTGAGGCCGACACATAACAAGTGGCATGCATCGCTTGGGTATGCGTTCAAGTTGCAGAACAATTTTAGAGAGCATTACTTGTACTAGGGGGAATAATATTTGGCTTGTTAACACATACCAATTTAGGCTGATGAACTCCTCTGAGTTTATGGTCAACCTCGGCCCAGTGGTAAGCCACCTTAGTCACGCAGTCAGCAGTCTGGGTCAAACTAGTGGGAGCCTGAGTCCAAGATCCTCCCTTGCATTCACAGGGAGGGCCAAAAAGGTACTCCATGATGTTGGAAGGTGGAGGGCCAAAGCCTCTGTGTACAATCCTGTTCAGCAGAAGTGCCTTAAGTAGGATCCTCACACAGATTGTTGGCTGCATTTGAAAAAGAGGAAAATTTGTCCTCAGGGGGAGGGCCTCCATCCCCGTGTTGAGGTAAGCCATTAACCTGTTTAACCAGGCGTTCTGGTAACCATCTTGGGGCTGCTTGCTCTTGGTCCAAAACACAAGCTGAGCCTCGTCCACAGATGAGGACAGGACCTGGGCCTTTCCATTTATTTGTAAGGGGATTGTGCCACATAACAGGTGGGCGAACAGAATTGGACGAGGATTGCCAGTGTCAGTCTGAAGCCGAATGGCCTTCATTGTCTAGGGAAAGAAAAATAAGGGCAAATAATGCATGACTAAGGTGATGCCTGTGAGTGGTAAATACAAGTGCAGAAGCATTAATGCGGGTTAGCCAAGTCTTTAGGTAAGGTGGGCACGTTCCACAATGCCTGAGGCTTGTATGGAATTCCAGTAGTATGACAAATTTGCGAGGTAGCACAAAACTGTTTAAACTTGGCACTGGTATATGCAGGACAATTATTTTTTTAATATGTATTGGTTTACCGATTACGGAAAACACTGAAACAAGATGAGAAAGGACATCGTTGATAGCCTCTCCAGAATGTGGTGATGCAAAAATAAGGCCGCTGAAGGTATCTACAGAAACGTGTATATATTTGGTTTTTCCAAATTCAGAAAAATGAGTAACATCCATTTGCCAAAACTGATTGGACAGTAATCTTCGGGGGTTAACTCCCAAGTGTTGAATGGGGAGGGAGACAGGGCAACCAGGGCATGCTTTTACTATTTCTCGTGCCTGTTGCCTGGTAATTTTACATAGTTATCGAAGGTTCTGGGAATTTAGATAGTGAAGATTGTGTAAATCCGTGGCCTTTTCAATGGAGCCAACAAAAATTGAAAAGATGAAACGAGTTGCTGCATCAGCTTTGGCATTACCTTGTGTTAGAGGGCTGGGAAGATCAGAGTGTGCCCTGATGTGTCCTAAGAAAAATGGGTGTTGTCTGGCCTGAATTAGCTGCTGAAGCTGGTGAAACCGATGGGCCACATTGGAAGAAGCCTTAATGGTGGGTGAAATCTGAAGCAGGGGCACAGAATGAGCAATGTAGGCACTGTATGTATAAATATTAACAGGATTATCAAAAAATGTTTTAAAAACTTGTGTTATGGCAAACAATTCCACAAACTGTGCTGAATGATAGACAGTATCAAAGGTGTTAGGCTGGTTATTGACAACAAAGACTGCTCGGCCATTACTGGAACCGTCTGTAAAGACAGTAAGGGCTTGAGGAATGGGAGCCTTTTGAGTAATTCTGGCAAAAATAAATGGATGTAACTGGACAAAATGTAAAAGGGGGTCATTGGGGAGGTGGTTATCAATTGTTCCCAAAAAGCCTAATAAGGCAATACGCCATTCTTTCTCTGTCTGTAGTAAAAATTGGGTTTGGTCTTTAGTATATGAAATTAAAATATTATCATGGTCTTTGCCAAAATGTTGTCGAGATAGCAAACGACATTTAAAAATAATAGAAGCTACCTGAGCAAGAAAAACAGTAATAACCTTGGAGAATGTGGTGGGTAAATGGACGCAAAGCAAAGGCAGCCTTTATTTCTAAAATGTGTATTTCACTGCCGAAATATTCCTGTGGGTGTATGAGGAGTGTGTAAAATAACCAGAACCAGAGGAAGGTTATAAGAATGTTCTGTAAAAAACTGTTTGGCAATGGCTTCTGTGACTTGGTTTAATGCCTGTCATGCCTCGGGAGTAAGCTTTTGAGGGGAGGAGGGGTGGGAATCACCTCTCAAAATATCATTAAGGGACAAAAGTAAACAAGTGGGTAATTTTAAATATGTTTTTAGCCATTGAATATTCCCCAGTAATTTTTGAAAATCATGAAGGGTGTGAAGATGGTCCACCCATAGTTGTATCTTAGGAATTTGGATCTGATTATCTTGAAGTTTAAGGCCCAAATAGGTATAACAGTCCTGTGTTTTAACCTTATTAGGAGCTATCTGTAGTCCCAAGGTAGTGAGGATTTTGTAAAGGTCCAAGTAACAATTATTAAGGTCATGGTTATTAGGTGCAGCAATTACAAATTATCCATATAATGTAAAATATAAATTTGTGGCCATAGCTCTCTCACAGGGTCTACTGCTTGAGCAATGTATTTTTGGCAAAGACTAGGGCTGTTGGCCATACCTTGGGGAAGAACTTTCCATTGAAATCTCTGCATAGAGCCCTGAAAATTAATGCGAGGGAGACTAAAGGCAAAATAGTGTCTATCCTCAGGATGTAAAGGAATGGTAAAAACACAATCTTTTAAGTCAATAATCATTTTACAATAGTTTTTGGGAATAGCCACTGCTGTGGGAATGCCTGGCTGTAGTGCTCTTATTCGGCACATAGCTTTATTAATGGCACACAAATATTGTAAAAGGCACCACTTGCCTAATTTTTACTTGATAACAAAAATTGGAGTATTTGATGGTGAGGTTGAGGGCTCTACATGGCCGGCTGCCAGCTGTTCCTGCACTAACATGGAGGCAGCCTCCCAATTTTCTTGTGTAAGGGACCATTGATCCACCCACACAAGAGTCTGAGTCTCTCAAATAATTTTATCTCCATGGGGTACAGGAGAGTCAGAGACCGACACTAAAAATCCGAATACCCAAGTCCATATGTATTTCTTTTTTGTATGGGTTTTATTGGCTCAACCAGTCCTTGTCTCAGTCTCCCAAGGCCTGTACCAGGGACAAAATTTATACGAAGCATTTGATGAGTCACCATGGAATTGGGACTGGCATGAATAACTTCCATTTGACTCAAAATATCTCGGGCCCATAGGTTAACAGGGAGGTCAGGAACAACGAAAGGAGTGACAATTCCCTTATTACCCTCTTTATCAGTCCATCTAAGAGCCGTAGAGCTGACCAGAGGATTTTTTGACTGTCCTATCCCTTTTAGGTCAGTCAAGGATGGGGTGAGGGTCCAAGCTGATGACCAATATTTTTGAGAAATAATTGTGGCATCAGCTCCAGTATCTAGAATTCCTTGGAATTCCTTTCCTTCAATAAGTAAGGAAATGGTGGGTCTATTGTGAGAAACGGGTTGAACCCAATTTACATCAGAGCAGCCCAAAGAGGCAGTCCCCCGCGGTAGGTTTGGGCAGTGGAAGTGCCTCCTGGATTCAAGGGAAGGAGTATTAATTGTGCAAGACTTGTTCCTGCTGGGATGGCCAAAACTCCATTAATAGCTGTGGCCAGTATTTTTTTTCTCCAGTGAAGTCATTATTATTAATGCCATGGAAGACATGAACACCATGTAAGTTAGTAGAGGCTCTTCCAAAAATAAGGTCACAGATATGAGATGGAGGGGGACCCATAATTCCAGTGGGTATTATCTGGGGCCCTTGCATTGAGTCTAATATTGTTTCGGTGGTGGCACAGAGGTCCAATCCTGTGCTGCCTGGAGTGGCTAGTTGGAGGGAAGCAATTGTGGAGAAGAATTTTGAGGTAGGTTGGGAGTTTGGGAGGGAACAAGTCTTATTGCCCCTGGTTTTGTCCTGGGGGATGTCGTGGCCCGGGGCTGGCCCCGCAGGGAGTTTCCCAAGAAGCAGGAAAAAATAGGCTGTCTGAGGGCATTTGTCTTAGATCTACACTCACTGGCCCAGTGATGACCTTTACCACATCTAGGGCAAAGGGTAGCTTGGGGCGGTATAGCCCCAGTTGAAGGAGATGCTATTCTTAGGCTTTGTTTGCCTGTCGGACACTTGCGTGCAAAATGGCCAGGTTGTTTACAACTAAAGCAAGTACGTGAGCCAGGATTGTGAAAGGTCTTGGTAAAGGTGGCACCTAGGGCAAGACCCATGGCATGGGCTGCACCTACCCCTGCATAGAGTCTAATAAAGTCAGAAAGTTTCCCTTTATCCTTATGTGGTTGAAGAACATCCTGACATGCCGGGTTGGCGTTTTCAAAGGCAAGATGTTTTACAAAAGAGCTTTTGCTTTCGCTTGGTCCAAGCAAGCATTCCACAGCTAGGTTAAGCTGGGGAACAAAGTCGCTATAAGGCTCGTCGGGCCCTTGTCGAATTTTTGCCAGGGAAGTGGTAGCCGAGGCTTTGAGGGAGGTGTCTCCAAGCATGTAAGCCAGACATCTGAATCTGCATCAAAAGTCCAGCAGGAAAATGTGCCTGTTCAGTTTTAGTGTCAAATGGCTCATTGCCCACTAGCTTAACATAAGTCCCGGACTTAGAGGAGGCCTTAGTTAAAATTTTTTGAGCAGTTTCCCGACAGTGCTCTTTGAAATCTGCATTCCATAACAGAAAGTCTCTGGCACTGAGGGTAGCTTGGTCTAAAAATGTCCAATCATTGGGAGTAAGTCATTGTGTGCTGTGGCTTTCTAATAAAGCCAACGTGTAGGGTGCAATGGGGCCATAGTGAGCACAAGCCTTTTTAAGTTTTTCAGGAAAATGCAGGCTTAATTTTTTGTAGACTCTGGGTTCCTGCCTGCCTAGGGCTGAACTCCTCATCCTCTGAGTCCTGATCTCCTCATTCTATTTCCCCGCTTCCTCCTCTTGATCCTCGTCTAAGTCTTTGACCTCAGCCTGGGCAGGCTTATCTATCTGACTGATGGTGACTGGGAAGGCGAGCACAGGTAAATGGAGTGGCTTCACCTTTGTATTAGACCACTGTAGGCCAGTTACTTTGACTCCATACCTAAGGCTAATGAACAGAGCTCAGAGTGAAGGGATCTTAATTCTTTTAAAGGTTGGATCTGTTCCTGTCTATGTTGGAAGGATGCTCACAAAGGAGCCAGTTTAGGCAAGGGAAGTGGGGAAAAAATATCTGGGGGTGGGCATTTGTACCCTGAAGGGCCAGAGCACAAAAGGCAGGAGGGATATAGGAGGGAGGTGGATGTGTAAGTCCTATAGGCTGTGGCAGGGTCTTGAGAGGTGCAGCGTCTTCTGAATGGTAGCGAGCTGCTTCCTTCTCCAAGGTAGCCTCCTCTACAGGGGTGAATGATTCTCCGGAATTTAAAACTGGATAAAGGCAGTTGGTAACCATTGGAGCCTTATTCATTAGGGTGGTATTTTGAGGGGGACCAGGAAGGTTCCCATGGTCCTGGGGAGCCTGAGAAGGGTCTATGTCTATACTAACTGATGGGCATGCTGAGGGGATATGAGAAGTATTTGCATAGCCTCTTCCCCAACCTTGACAAGTTTAAAGGTACCATTGTCAAATGGTGAACTTTTAAGAATTTCATTAATTAAGTTTCAGTAAGAAAAGGTGGGAACAGGCACTGTTTCTGGGCCAAAGGATTCATAATAATCTTTTAAACAGTCTCCTACTCCAAGCCATCTTTTACCATCAATGGTCCTTTCAAGAGGAAACCATGGACACTGCTCTCTTATGTGTGAAAAGAAAAAAATTTAAGTCTTTTTTCTAAACACGCGTCCCCATGTCTGGAAGGACTCCTTGTAGCCTGACAAAAACAAATCATGTGACGAAACTGCTTGTCCCATAGTGGGTCAATCACCGTGCGTCATCCCCACCCTCCTCCTGGATCTGTCTCTCGGTGGTGTCTTCTGCGGTTATTGCAAGCTCCGCTTGACCAAATCTTCCAGGAGGACGGGGACCCCCTCAATCAAAAGCTCAAGCACCAGTTGGTGGGCGCCAGATGTCCCAGCCGGCAGGACACATCAACGTGGGCAGCGAACCTAGATAGGGAGGAATGAAGGGACAAGAGACAGGAGAGATGACAGCAAGACAGGAGTTCTGATCAAGCTGCAAACTTTTATTGTTCACACAGGGGTATTTGTATGCTGGATGTGGGAAATCTCTCTTATCGGCAGTTCCTAGATGTCTTCACAAGGTGAGATAACCTCAGGAAGTTTCAGAAATACAGATGGCCGCAGGATGTCTCAGGGAGACAGATGGCTACAGGATGTCTCCCAGACAGGATGTCTCCTGGTGGCTGTTTCTTGTAAGTGTCAGGCTATTCTTTGAAGGAGAATAGAATTCCTTCTACCTCTGACAGTCAGGGATTCAGTATTTTGAAGAGAAAATTGGAAAATGAATCCAATGTGTATGCAAATATTTGCTACCCAAAAGTCTTCCCACTCTCATTCAGAACAATGTCTTGACATTTCCTTCACCCCAATTAAGACACAATAAGAGGAGAAGAGTAAGAAAATCTGTGAATACACATCTGGAATGGAAAATGCTCAGTAGTTAACAACCTTGGAGGTGGTAGAGGTGTTTCGAAAAGAAAGGTACATGGTAAAAACTCCACAAACATGGAGCTCTGTTGGCCTAAAGACTTCTTGAGAAACTGCCTCTGAGGTTGGGCACTTGAAATATATGTTGTTGTCAGGAGTTTTAACTTCCTTTGTAGTGAGACCATCATATCTGGGTCTGCATCGGTGTGACCTCGAGCACATGGTTTCTTATTTTCCAATAAACATGAGGCAGCAGGGCTGAATTCTCTCTTTATAGGTAATTTGTTGCCATTTGGGAGCAAAGTGTCTCCCAGTGTGGACTTTGAAGCCATTTGGTCTTCCTCTACTTTTCATGGTGTTTCTTGCAGCTGCACTGGGAGTTTGGTATTTGATTCACGAAATACGAAGAGGTCAACTAGGACAGAGTGCTGGAGGGGTTCTGTCACGTGTGTTGGTTAAGGGTCTGCAGGAGAGTGCACCAACCAGGCTTCTATCCCACATAGCTTGCCCCCTTGACAATAGCAATCTGATTCTAAACATTGCCCTGAAACCTCTCGTATAACAAGATGCCTTTACATACAAGGGTATGGGGGCTGCACCATGTCAGTCACAAACAATTTGGAAGCCAATGGCAGATCCACATGACCCCATCACAGATGTTTTAACAAACACCTACACTCCACTGCTCTAGGCCGACTACTCATCGGGCTCCAAATTACTGGCATCTCTGTTCTACATGATTTTCATCAAACCCAGTCAATCAAGGCATTTTCTGGTACACTCATGATCATCTATAAGACATCCAAAGGTTCTCCACTGACACCTGTTCATGGCAATTTCAAAAATTTAATGGTATTTATCCAGCCTTTTTTCAAGGATGAAGTTTGAGGCACTGTGGGGTTTAATTCATTCAGGAACCATTAAATGGAGACGAAGCTCATTTCAATGAAATCTCTGGAGAATTCTAACAGGCAGTGCTTCCCAACGACAGGCTAAAAGGTCACATTAAGCCAGGCGTTTGAGGTCTACAATGTGTGATCCTTTTGTGTTTTGACTTGCAACTATGGCTGCCAATTCTTTAAGAATAAAATCATGTGATATCCTTCCTGAGATTCCCAGTGCTCTGTGGAAAGCCACCCTGGGAATTGATCTCAGTTTCCAAGGGAGACTCTCATGCGTGGCCTCCTAAAATCCCAACACAATACATGGCAATACTTCTTTGAGGTCAGTTCCATAACTCAGTTTCTAAGGGGAATCACACCAGTGTTCAAGCCCACGTGGACCAAGTCATCTCTTCCAACGGCCACAAAAATGACCACAATTAAAACCAAAACACTCCCACATGGCCCTCATCTTCTTCCATATAGACACTAATCATAACCTCAGGCTGTAGGTTTCCATGAGGGCCAAAGCCAAAGACAGTATCCAAAATAAGGTCCCTTTCCCCCATTTGCCTAAAGTCAGTGTGGCAGGGACACCCTTCCTGTGAACCAGAAGTGATCAAAGAGGCCTGCCCTTAATACTGCTCTGATTCTCCATTTTGTGGCCTAATTACTGTGGGGTTTAGATTCCTTATGTTAATTGGGGTCATGAGAAAACCCAAGCACCTATGGCCTAGCCTCTGTAGTGATTTGAAGAACTCATTTGACCCAAATGATTCCTATTCTCAAAGATGGAGGTCAGGAACCTTACAGAGGAAGGTGAGAGACTTCATCCACAATGACTGCTCTTTTGGGTATTTTGGTTTTGGATGCACACATGGGATTTTTTTAGATCCATTGGGTGCTGAGAATCTAAGCCACAACCTCACACAGGGCCAAGAAGCTGATTCAGACACATCCCTTTCCAAAGCAATTAAGCAAAGAGCCAAAGGTGATGCCCATTCATTTCCATTTGAAAACTCTTCAGTCTTCACAAAGGGGTGGCCTGAGGCAAAGACTTTCCTGACATTCAGGGCAATAGTACAATAGGTAAGCAAAAGGCCCAAAGCAGGGTTTCTCCACTGAGACTTTCCTGATCACACTGATATCTGAGTTTTCTGAGATGCTCACCATTGCCTTCAGCTATCCAGTACATGGCCATGTCACAGAGCTTAAAGGTGGTACATATCTTGGACACAAAACCATGAGCCTATTCTGGAGTTTGGCCAAAATTCAGAAAGAAAATAGGATCTTAGGAAGATATTAGGAGTGGCCGATCCATATGGCAAGCCGCAGACCATTCATAATAGGACAGGATGAATGCTGGTAAGATTTCTACTAGATAGGACATATGTATTGATGCGCTCTCTTTTCTAATGTCTACAACCACGGACAGAGTGGGATACACAGACATAGAAACACTCGCCTTGTCAAAAGACTTACTAGAAACAATTCACACCAAACCAAACAAAACGACTCTCCTACCTATTCTCAGAACATGAGACAAAACCACAAACCCACACCCACACCCACACCCACACAGACCCCCAAGTAGGTCTGTGAAAATATGGAGTGTCCTTTGACTGGTGGGCCATAACATATTCCCCCATAATGGGCTGTCCTGTCTCAGATCTGGTCTCCGTGTCCAACTCTGTGAAGCTGTTAGGAGCCAGCGGTGAGCCACTACCTTCTTTTTCAGGAAAGGCCCCTCCTCAGACCTTCCTGGCATTAGGCCATCCTCACATCAGTAGGTACCAAGAAAGACTGTCTCTGTCGTTGGAAAATCAAAACAAGTTTGACAACTGGGACATGAACTGGGACTGGCTCTGGGTGCCTGACTTCCTGTATCCCAAGTTCAGAGAGTTCCATCACCAAGGAAGTGAGGTGAGGTCACTTCTTTCAGGAACTAAATGAGGTCACTGCCTTGGCAACAACTTTGTCCTAAAAGTTGCTTCTAAGGGTCCCATGAGATGGAGGATGCACCTATTCGCTCTGACATTTTCACAAGTTAGAATGGTATATCAACCATAGGCACCCGGGAACAGCTCTCCACACAGGCCTGGTTTGGTCCATCTTCTCTACATTAAGATGAAAGAGGCTGATTCAGACACATCCCTTCGTCCTGACCAGGTTGTTTACCATGGAAGTTGACATTTCCTCCCTCAGGTCCTTCATAGCTGCCTACATCTTCTCCATGGATCATTTCTGCATGGACCTTCGAGGTTCTCAGCAGGTGGAAGTTTCCCTACACTCCTGTATTGTAAGACCAACTCTGTCCTTGCTTTTCTGTAAAGTTATATTGAGGGAACAGTGTATGGTTAGGGTAATAACAGGTTCTATTTGGGTTAGGAATCATTCTGCACAATGAATATTGGTATTGGGAACCTGCGATATTTATTAAATTATATTGGTAAAATATATGTATGAAAACAGAAATCTAGGATTTGAAGCCCAGAAGGGCATTGGGCCCTTGATTGGGATACGTAGTGTTGAATTAGGTTCTGCACAGATGTCTCAGATAAATCCATTTACAATGGCATAGGACCTTCTACATTGGATGATTGAATGAGGAAGAGAATATCCAGTCAAAAAGGGATAGTCGGTAGGATTAGGTAGATAGTCGGTAGGTTTAGGAAGAAGAGTGAGTACAGGATTTGGACGGAAATTTCTTTTTTTTATATTGGTTGTTCAAAACCCTACAAAGCTCTTCACATATCATATTTCATACATTAGCATACATTAGCTTCAAGTGAGTTATGAACTCCCTTTTTTACCCCAAGTACAGTTTGCAGAATCACATGGGTTACACATCCACATTTTTCATAATACCATACTAGTAACTGTTGTATTCTGCTACCTTTCCTATCCTCTACTATCCCCCCTCCCCTCCCCTCCCATCTTCTCTCTCTACCCCTTCTACTGTAATTCATTACTCACCTTGTTTGTTTTCCCATTCCACTTACAAACTCTTATATGTAATTTAGTATAACAATGAGGATCTCCCTCCATTTCCATGCAATTCCCCTTTTCTCTCCCTTTCCCTCCCACCTCATGTCTCTGTTTAATTTTAATCATTTCTTCCTGCTCTTCCTCCCTGCTTTATTCTTAGTTGCTCTCATTATATCAAAGAAGACATTTGGTATTTGTTTTTTAGGGATTGGCTAGCTTCACTAAGCATAATCTGCTAAAGTGCCATCCATTTCCCTGCAAATTCCAAGATTTTGTCATTTTTTAGTGCTGCGTAATACTCCATGGTGTATAGATGCCACATTTTTTTAATCCATTCATCCATTGAAGGGCATCTGGGTTGGTTCCACAATCTAGCTATTGTAAATTGTGCTACTATGAACATCGATTTGGCAGTATCCCTGTAATACGCTCTTTTAAGGTCTTCAGGGAATAGTCCGAGAAGGGCAATAGCTGGGTCAAATGGTGGTTCCATTCCCAGCTTTCCCAGGAATCTCCATACTGCTTTCCAAATTGGCCGCACCAATTTGCAGCCCCACCAGCAATGTACAAGAGAACCCTTTTCCCCACATCCTCGCCAGCACTTGTTGTTGTTTGACTTCCTAATGGCTGCCAATCTTACTGGAGTGAGATGGTATCTTAGGGTGGTTTTGATTTGCATTTCTCTGACTGCTAGAGATGATGAGCATTTTTTCATGTACTTGTTGATTGATTGTATGTCCTCCTCTGAAAAGTTTCTGTTCAGGTCATTGGCCCATTTGTTGATTGGGTTATTTGTTATCTTATTGTCTAATTTTTTGAGTTCTTTGCATATTCTGGATATTAGGGCTCTATCTGACGTGTGAGGAGTAAATATTTGTTCCCATGATGTAGGCTCCCTATTTACTTCTCTTATTGTTTCTTTTGCTGTGAAAAAACTTTTTAGTTTAAGTAAGTCCTATTTGTTGATTCCTCCTATTAACTCCTGTGCTATGGGTGTCCTATTAAGGAATTTGGAGCCCGACCCCACTATATGTAGATCGTAGCCAACTTTTTCTTCTGTCAGACGCAGAGTCTCTGATTTGATATCAAGGTCTTTGATCCATTTTGAGTTAACTTTTGTGCATGGTGAGAGGAGGGGGTTCAGTTTCATTTTGTTGCATATGGATTTCCAGTTTTCCCAACACCATTTGTTGAAGATGCTATCCTTCCTCCATTGCATGCTTTTAGCCACTTTATCAAATTTAAGATAGTTGTAACTTTGTGGATTGGTCTCTGTGTCCTCTATTCTGTACCATTGGTCCACCCGCCTGTTTTGGTACCAGTACCATGCTGTCTTTGTTACTATTGCTCTGTAATATAGTTTGAAATCCGGTATCGCTATACCGCCTGATTCGCACTTCCTGCTTAGAATTGCTTTTGCTATTCTGGGTCTTTTATTTTTCCATATGAATTTTATGATTGCTTTAGCTATTTCTACAAGCAATGCCTTTGGGATTTTGATTGGCATTGCATTAAACCTATATAGAACTTTTTGTAATATCGCCATTTTGATGATGTTAGTTCTGCCTATCCATGAACAGGGTATATTTTTCCATCTTCTAAGATCTTCTTCTACTTCTCTCTTTAGGGTTCTGTAGTTTTCATTGTATAAATCTTTCACTTCTTTTGTTAGGTTGATTCCCAAGTATTTTATTTTTTTTGAGGATATTGTGAATGGAGTGGTTTTCCTCATTTCCATTTCAGAAGTTTTGTTGCTGATATACAAGAATGCCTTTGATTTATGCGTGTTGATTTTATATCCTGCTACTTTGCTGAATTCATTTATTAGTTCTAGTAGTTTTTTTGTAGACCCTTTTGGGTCTTCTAGGTATAAAATCATGTCATCCACAAATTATGATAATTTAAGTTCTTCTTTTCCAATTTTTATGCCTTTAATTTCTTTCGTCTGTCTAATTGCTCTGGCCAGTGTTTCGAGAACTATATTGAATAGAAGTGGTGATAGAGAACATCCCTGTCTTGTTCCAGATTTTAGAGGGAATGCCTTCAATTTTTCTCCATTCAGAATGATGCTAGCCTGAGGCTTAGCAGAGATAGCTTTTACAATGTCAAGGTAATTAGCTGTTATCCCTAGTTTTTCTAATGTTTTGAACATAAAGGGATGCTGTACTTTGTCGAATGCTTTTTCTGCATCTATCGAGATGATCATATGGTTCTTATATTTAAGTCTATTGATGTGGTGAATAACATTTATTGATTTCCGTATATTGAACCATCCTTGCATCCCAGGGATGAATCCTACTTGATCATGGTGCACAATTTTTTTGATGTGCCTTTGTATCCAATTCGCCAGAATTTTATTGAGGATTTTTGCATCTAGGTTCATCAGGGTTATTGGTCTGAAGTTTTCTTTCTTTGAGGTGTCTTTGTCTAGTTTCAGAATCAACGTGATGTTGGCCTCATAGAATGAATTTGGAAGAGCTCCCTCTTTTTCTATTTCCTGAAATAGCTTGAAAAGTATTGGCATTAATTCTTCTTTAAAAGTTTTGTAAAACTCTGCTGTATACCCATCCGGTCCCTGGCTTTTCTTTGTGGGTAGTCTCTTGATTGCTTCTTCAATTTCATCCATTGATATTGGTCTGTTCAAATTGTGTGTATCCTCCTGACTCAGTCTGGGCAAATCATATGTCTTAAGAAATTTATTGATGTCTTCACTATCTTCTATTTTATTGGAATATAGGTTTTCAAAATAATTTCTAATTGTCTTCTGAATTTCTGTAGCATCTGCTGTGATATTGCATTTTTCATCCCATATGTTAGTAATTTGAGTTCTCTCTCTTCTTCTCTTCCTTAGCATGGCTAAGGGTCTGTCAATCTTGTTTATTTTTTCGAAGAACCAACTTTTCGTTTTGTTGATTTTTTCAATAGTTTCTTTTGTTTCAATTTCGTTGATTTCCGTTCTGGTTTTAATTATTTCTTGCCTTCTGCTGCATTTGCTGTTGTTTTGTTCTTCCTTTTCTAGGGCTTTGAGATGAAGTGTGAGCTCATTTATTTGTTGGTTTTTCTTTTTTTTGAGGAATGACCTCCAGGCGATGATGGTTAGGGTAATAACAGGTTCGATTTGGGTTAGGAATCATTCTGCACGATGAATAATGGTATTGGGAACCTGCAATATTTATTAAATTATATTGGTAAAATATATGTATGAAAAGAGAAATCTAGGATTCGAAGCCCAGAAGGGCATTGGGCCCTTGATTGGGATACGTAGTGTTGAATTAGGTTCTGCACAGATGTCTCAGATAAATCCATTTACAATGGCATAGGACCTTCTACATTGGATGATTGAATGAGGAAGAGAACATCCAGTCAAAAAGGGATAGTCGGTAGCATTAGGAAGAAGAGTGAGTACAGGATTTGGACGGAAATTTCTTTAGCAATAGGGTTTCAGTTAGAGAGTGAATGTAAATGTCAGCACATATGAAAATTCACTCACAATGATGAACTTTGAAAAATATGTAGAAAAGCAGATAATAATAGAGACTTTACAAAATCAGGCAAAGTATAAAGTGAGTGATAGGATTAAACATTTTGAACACTGTTGAGTTTTAATATATAATCTTAAGAAGAAACAAATATGCATTGACCATTAGGATTGACATTTGAGAGCATTAGGAAACCTGGACATGGATGCTTTAAGTAATCCATGTTCACGTTCATTTTAGGCTTTGGTACAATCATAAGTGTGACCTTTGCATTTTTTGTCCAGAATATTACTGTCATAGAATGTATATGTGGATCAGGTGACATGAGCATTTCTTCAAGCATTTCTGGGAGTAAGGTTTTCAAGACCTATAAATTAATATTGGGGGTACAAAGAGGTGTACCCTGTGTCCATGAATATAGACATAATGCATGAATAGACCACATTTTGAATAAATAATTTAACTGTTCCCACTTTAAATAATGGATTGAATTAATATATGAAATATTATAAGAAATCTTGTATTGATATAATATAATTCATTCCAACCAGTAATACATCTAAATGTAATATTAGGGTTATGGATTATCATGAAAGGTGTGTGAGTATTGCTTCAAAAGTGATCCTAGAAATCGAAAATAATGTGTTTGGAAAGAAGTCTCAGAAAAAGACCAGTCAAGAAACATGGAGGAATACATGTGATCTGAAGAAGAAAATGATTGAAAGTGAAACAAATGCCTATAAACTTGCGAACTTGTGGATGAAATATATATCCCATTATGTGAATAAATTGAAGAAATAGTAATGAACCAGTGTTGAATAAAGTGAACATCCAAATACACATCATGTCCCATAGGAATCTACTTGCATTGATGTTAAACTAGGTCAGTTACTGTAGAAATATTAGGAATTGTATGCACCATT
Source organism: Callospermophilus lateralis (assembly GCF_048772815.1). Lineage (NCBI taxonomy): Eukaryota > Metazoa > Chordata > Mammalia > Rodentia > Sciuridae > Callospermophilus > Callospermophilus lateralis. Next base: position 312,399 of record NW_027511742.1, on the reverse strand, counting down.
CACTAAAGTTAGTTTTCAGTACTAAGAAACAAATATGTATATCAGGAGAATGAATATTTTGAGAAAACTCTTGAGAAAATTTGATTATAAATCCACATACTTGAATATGAATGAGTTAAGGGAGTGTATAATAAGACACATATTTCATATTTTGAAATATACATACACATACACACACACAAACACACACAGACATTAAAATAGCATAATATATGCTATATGAAATTCACCATGAAATTTATATCATCCAGAGATCCAAAAATATTTATTTTATTTAACATGGATTTATGTATAATGCTGTTCAACTAGGAAGCTCATGCATAGATTGAATTTTAAGTTCTAAAGCGTTTAGGAGGAATGATCTCTTAAAATTTGTATCTGCCAAGTCAGCCACTTCACAAGAATGTACGTGTGGTATCAGGTAAGATTCGATAATTGCATGTAAAAACACATGTGCTGAATAGGCTACAGAGACAGGGAAACAGGAATTCACATATTTGTTAACTTTAAAACACATGGAGAAATATTTTAACAAATAATTGACTAGATTGCTAACTCCTACCCTAAATAATGCAAAAGGCAATTCCACTATACACCATGCCTTCTCTGAACTGCTTGTATTTCTATTTTTTTGGTTTATTCTTCTCCATCTTATTAGGATTAGTTGTCAGAGTCTAGTAGGGTAAGTGTTAGTGTGAGGTATTCAGTATTTTGAAAGGAAAATTGGAAAATGAATCCAATGTGTATGTAAATATGTGGTACACAAAAATCTTCCCACTCTCATCCAGAACAATGCCTTGACATTACAATCGCCCAGAGTAAGACACAATTAGAAGAGAAGAGTTAGAAAATCTGTGAATAAATATCTGGAATGGAATATGCTCAGGAGTTCACAACCTTGGAGGAGGTAGAGGAGATTCCAAAAGTAAGGGACAATGTAATCATTCCAAAAACATGGAGCTCTGCTGGCCTAAAGACTTCTTGAGAAACTGCCTCTGAGGTTGGGCACTTGAAATATATGTTGTTGTCGGGAGCTTCAGCTTCGTTTGTAGTAAGACCATCAAATCAGGGTCTTCATGTATGTGACCTGGAGGACATGATTTCTTATTTTCCACTGAAAATGAGTCAGCAGTGCTGAATACTCTCTTTGTAGGTAAACTGTGGACACGAGGGGCTAAGTGTATCCACATGGGCCTGTGAAGCTATATGGTCATTCTCCACTTTTCGTGGTGTTTCTTGCTGCTGCACTGGGATTTTGGTATTTGCTTCACGAAATACAAAGAATTCAACTGTTACTCTGTGCGTGAGGGGGTTCTGTCACGTGTGGTGGGTCAGGGTCTGCAGGAGAATGCACCAACCAGGCTTATATCCCACATAGTTGCCCCCTTGACTATAGCAACCTGATTCTAAATATTTCCCTAAAACCTCTGCATATAACAAGATGCCTTTACATTGAAGGGACTGCTGGCTGCACCACATCAGTCACAAGCCATTTGGAAGCCAAAGGCAGATCCACATGACCACACCGCAGATGTTTTAGCACACACCTACCCACCACTGCTCTAGGCCCACTCCTCAGCAGGCTCCAACTTCCTGGCATCACTGTTCTGCACAATTTTTATGAAAACCAGTCAATCAAGGCACTGACTGTTATTCTTATGATCGGCCACAGGATATCCAAAGAATCTCCAGTGCCAACTTGTCATGGGAATTTTAAAAATTTCATGATATATTGACCTAGCCATTTTTCAAAGATAAAGTTGGAGGCATTCTGGAACTATTAAATGGTGAGGAAGCTCATTTCAATGAAATATCTGGAGATCTCTCACAGGAAAGGCTTCCCAAAGAGTGGTCAAAAGGTCACATAAATCCAGGAACATTGAGGTCTACAATGTGAGGTCCATGTGTTTTTTGACTCTCAACAATGGTTGCCAAGTTTTTCAAAATAAAATCATGTGATATCCTGGCTGAGATTTCCAGTGCTCTGTGAATAACTACCCTGGGCCTAGATCTCAGTTTCCAAGGGCGACTCTCATGCGTGGCCTCCTAAAATTCCAACACTATTCATGGCAATACTTCTCTGAGTTCAGTACGAGAACTCAGTCTTTATGCGGAATCCCACCAAAGTTCAAGACAAGGTGGACCAGGTAATCTCTACTAACCGCCACAAAAATGACTACAATTAAAACCAAAACACTCCCACATGGCCCTCATTTTCTTCCATACAGACACTCATTATAACCTCTGGCTGGAGGTTTCCGTGAGGGGTGCAGCCCAAGACAGTGTCCAAAATAAGCTTCCTTGCCCCTCATTTGCCTAAAGTCAGGGTGGCCTGGACACCCTTTCTGTGAACTAAGAGTGATCAAATAGGCCTGCCGTTTATTTTGCTCTGCTTCTTAAATTTGAGGCCTACTGATGGTGGGATTTAGATTCTTCATGTGAATTGGAGTCATGAGAAAACCCAATCACCTATGGGCTAGAATCTGTAGGGCTTTGAAGAACTTATTTGACCCAAAGGAGCCCTATTCTCACTTAATGGAGGTCAGGAACCTTACCAAGGAAGGAGAGAAACTTCGTCCACAATGATTGCTCTTTTGGACATTTTGCTTTTGGATGCATACATGGGATCTCTCTTTAGATCCATCAGGTGCAGAGAATCTAAGCCACAAAATTACACAAGGCCAAGAGGCTGATTAAGACATATCCCTTTCCAAAGCAATTAAGCAAAGAGCCACAGTTGATGCCCCTTCATTTGCAGTTGAAAACTTTTCTTCAGGCTTCAAAAAGGGTGGCCTGAGGCAAAGACTTTCCTGACATTCAGGGCAACAGAACAATAGGTAAGGAAAAGGCCCAAAGCATGGTTTCTCCACTGAGTCTTTACTGGTCACACTGATATCTGAGTTTTCAGAGATGCTCGCCATGCCCTTCATTTAACCAATACATGGCCGTGTCACAGAGCTTGGAGGTGGTACATATCTTGGACACAAAACCATGAGCCTATTCTGGAGAGTGGCCAGAATTCAGGAAGCAAACAGTAACTTAGGAAGATAGCAGGTGTTGCCGATCCATTAGGCAAGCTGCAGTCCATTCATAAATTGGGAAGGATGAATGCTGGGAAGCTTTCTACTAGACAAGACTCATCCATTGATGCATTCTCTTTGCTAATGTCTACAACCACTGACACAGTGAGATACACAGACATAGAAACACTCGCCTTTTCATATGACTTTCTGGAAACACTTTACTCCAAACCAAACAAACCGCCTTTCGGACATATTCTCAGAGCATGAGAAAAAAACCACAAACCCACACCCCCAGCCAGATAAGCACCTCCTTCCTCCAAGTAGGTTTTTGACTATCTGCAGTGTCCTCTGACTGATAGGCCATACTATGTTCCCCGGAAATGGCCTCTCCTATCTCACATCTGGTGTCCATGGCCAATTCTGTGAAGTTTTCAGGAGCCAGCAGTGAGCCACTGCCTTCTTTCTCAGGAAAGGCCCCTCTTCAGTGCTTTCCTGTCATTTGTCCATCCTCACATAAGTAGATACCAAGAAAGACTGACTCTGTCCTTGTTAAATCAAACAAGTGAGACCACTAGGCCTGGGACTGAGACAGGCTCTAGGTGTCTGGCTTCCTGGATCCCAAGTTCAGAAAGTGCCATCAACAAAAAAGTGAGGTGAGGTAACTTATTTCAGGAACTGAATGAAGTTACTGCCTTGGCAACCAGTTTGTCCTAACACATGCATCCAAGGGTCCCATGACATGTAGGCTGATCGTATTTCTGTGACACTTTCACAAGTTAGAATGGTATATCAACCATAGGCACCTGGGAACAGCTCTCCACACAGGCCTCATTTGGTCCATCTTCTCTAGATTAAGAAGAGAGAGGCTGATTCAGACAAAAGCCTTCATCCTGACCAGGTTGTTTGCGATGGAAGATGACTTTTGATCTCTCAGGACCTTCATACCTGCCTACATCTTCTCCAGGGATCAATTCTGCATGGACCTTTGAGGTTCTCAGCAGGTGGACAATCCCCTACTTTCCTGTATTGTAAGACCAACTCTGTCCCTGCTTTTTGTAAAGGTAGATTGAGGGAACAGTTTATGGTTAGGGTTAATTACATGTTTGTTTTGGGTTAGGAATCATTTTGCTGGATGAATAATGGTATTGGGAATCTGTGATATAAATAAGAATATAGGGTTGAAATATATGTATGAAAACAGAAATGTAGTAAGATTTAAAGTCCATATTGGCATTGGGCCTTTGATTGGGATACTTAGCTTTGAATTACGTTCTGCAGTGATGTCTCAGATAAATCGATAATCAATGACATAGGACCTTGTACCTTGGATGATAGATTGTAGAAAAGAACATCCACTCAAACAGGGATAGTCCATAGGATTAGGAAGATAGTCGGTAGGTTTTGCAAGAAGTGTGAGTACAGGATATGGACCAAAAGTTCTTTATCAATAGGGTTTCGGTAATAGAATGAATGTCAATGTCAGCACATGTGAAGAGTCAGTCACATAAGTAAACTGGGGAAAATATGTAGGAAAGGAAACATCAATAGAGACAGTAGGAAATCAGGCAAAGTATAAAGTGAGTGATAGGATTAGACATTTTAACAGGGTTGATGTTGACTATATAATCTTCGAAGAAACAAATATGTAGTCACCAATAGGATGGACATTTGAGAGAATTAGGCAACCTAGACATCAATGTTTTTAGTAATCCATGCTCCCATTCAATTTAGGCTTTTGTACAAACATATGTGTGATCTTTGCATTTTGTATCCAAAATAGTACTGTGATAAAATGTATATGTAGATCAGGTGACATAAGTATTTTTTCCACCATTTCAGGGAGCAATATTTTGAAGATGTATAAATTAGTATTGCGGGTACAAAGAGGTGTACCCTGTGTCTATGAATATAGAGATAATGCATGAATAGATGATACTGTGAATAAATAATATAACTGATTCCACTTTAAATAATGGATTAAATTGATATCTTAAAATATATAAGAAATCTTATATTGATACACACTCATTCAATCCTATCAGTTATACATCTAATGGTAATATTAGGGTTATGGTTTGTCATTAAGGGTGTGTGAGTTTTGCTTCAAAAGTAATTATGGAAATCAAAAATAATGTGTTTGTAAAGAAGTCTCATGAAGAGACTAGTCAAGAAACATGGAGAAATACATGTGTTCTGAAGCAGGAAGTGATTGAAAGTGAAACAAATTGATATAAATTAGCGAACTTATGGATGAAATATATATCCTATGATGTGCATAAACTGAAGAAATAGTAATCTACCAGTGTTGAATAAAAATGAACGTCAAAATACATATCATGTCCCATAGGAATCTACTTGCATTGATGTTAAACTTGGTCAGTAACTGTAGAAATATTAGGATTTGTATGCATCATTCACTGAAGTTAGTTTTCAGTACTAGGAAACAAGTATGTATTTCAGGTGGATGAATATTTCTGAGAATAATCTTGTGAAAAGTTGATAATATATCCACATACATGAACATGAATAAATTTTGGGAGTGTATAATAAGACACATATATTTCATATTTTCAAAAATCTGGAGAGTGTATATATATATATATATATATATATATATACACACACACACACACAGACATTAAAAAGTACCAATATATATGCCAATCGAAATTTATTATTAAATATATATAATCCACACATCCCAAAATATACTTTTTACTGAACATGGATTTATATATAATTTTGTTCAGCTAGGAAGGTCACCAATATTTTGAATTTTCAGTTCCAACAGCATTAAGAGGAGTGATCTCTTCTCACAATTTGCATCTGCCAAGTCAGCAACCTCTCAAGTATATACATGTGATACCAGGTAGGATTCTATATGTGCATATAAAAACACATGTGATGAATAGGCCACAGAGAAAGGGAGAGAGGAATTCACATATTTGTTAACTTTAAAAACACATGGAGAACTGTTTTAATTAAAAATTGAGTAGATTTATAATTCCTAGTCTATATAATGCAAAAGGCAAGTCCAATTATACAACATGACTCCTCTGAACTGCTTGTATTTCTATTCTATTTTGGTTATTATTCTCCATCATGGTAGGATTAGTAGTCAGAGTCTAGTGGGGTATGTGATAGTGTCCAAAATAAGCTCTCTTACCCCTCATTTGCCTAAAGTCATGGGGGCCTGGATGCATGTGAACCAGGAGTGATAAAATAGGACTGCAGTTAATACTGCTCTGCTTCTCCATTTTGAAGCCTACTGACTGTCAGGTATAGATTCTTTATGTGATTTAGAATAATGAGAAAACCCAAGCACTTCTTTAGGGCTTTGAAGATTTAATTTGACCCAAATGATCCCTATTCTCACTTGATGTAGGTCAGGAACATAACAAAGGAAGGCAAGACACTTCATCCACCATAACTGATCTTTTTGCCATTTTGGTTTGGATGCACACATGGGATCTTTCTTTAGATCCATCAGGTGCTGAGAATCTAAGCCACAACCTCACACAGGTCCAAGAGGCTCATTAAGACTCATCCCTTTTCAAAGAAATTAAGCAAAGAGCCACAGGTGATGGCCATTCATTTTCATTTGAAAACCGTTTTCTTCAGGCTTCACAAAGAGGTGGCCTGAGGCAAAGACCTTCCTGACATTCAGGGCAACAGAAACATAGATAAGAGAATGGCCCAAAGCAGGGTTTCTCCACTGAGAATTTGCTGGTCACACTGATATCTGAGTTTTCTGAGATGCTCGCCATTCCTTACCGCTATCCAGTACATGGCCATGTCACAGAGCTTGGAGGTGGTACATATCTTGGACACAAAACCATGAGCCTATTCTGCAAAGTGGCCAGAATTCAGGAAGAAAACAGGAACTTAGGAAGATAGTAGGTGTTGTCCCTCCATAAGGCAAGCTGCAGTTCATTCATAAATTGGGCAGGATGAATGCTGGGAAGCTTTCTACAAGACAGGACATATCCATTGATGCATTCTCTTTTCTAATGTCTACAACCATGGACACAGTGGGATACACAGGCATTGAATCACTCACCTTGTCAAAAGACTTACTAGAAACAGTCCATTCCAAACCAAACAAACTGTCTTTCCTACCTATTCTCAGAACATGAGACAAAACCACAAACTGACACTCACACTCACAAAGGCATCTCCTTCCCGCAAGTCGGTCTCTGACTATTTGGAGTGTCCTCTGTCTGTTGGGCCATATTATGTTCCAATGAAATGTACTGTCCTGTCTCAGATCTGTCTCCTTTGCCAACTCTGTGAAGTTCTCAGGAGCCAGCGGTGAGCCACTACCTGCTTTCTCAGGAAAGGCCCTTCTTCAGATCTGTCCTGGCATTTGGCAATCCTCACATCAGTAGATACCAAGAAATACTGACTCTGTCCTTGGTACATCCAAACCAGTGAGCCCACTGGGATTGGGACTGGGACTGGCTCTGGCAGCCTGGCATCTTGGATCCCAAGTTCAGAGAGTTACATCACCAAGGAAGTGAGGTAGGTCACTTTCTTCAGAAACTGCATGAGGTCACTACCTTGGCAATCACTTTGTTTTAACATTTGCTTCCAAGGGTCCCATGAGATAGAGGCTGCCCCTACTTTCGGTGACAATTTAACAAGATAGAATGGAATAACAAACATAGGCGCCTGGGAACATCTCCCCACACAGGCCTGGTTTGGTCCATCTTCTCTACATTTAGAATAGAGAGACTGATTCAGACACATCCCTTCATCCTGACAAGGGGGTTTGCCATGCAAGATGACTTTTGCTCTCTCAACTCCTTCATAGCTGCCTACATCTTCTCCAGGGATCATTTCTGCCTGGACCTTTGAGGATCTCAGCAGGTTTAAGAACCCCTACATTCCTGTATTGTAAAAGCAACTCTGTCCCTGCTCTTCTGTAAAGTTTGATTGAGGGAAGAGTGTATGGTTACGGTTAATAAAAGTTCAGTTTGGGTTAAGAATCATTCTGCGGCATGAATAATGGTATTGGGAACCTGTAATATTTACAAGAATGTAAAAGCGAAATATAAGAATGAAAACAGAAATCTAGGTAAGATTTGAAGCCCAGAAGGGCATTGGGCCCTTGATTGGGATACTTAGCTTTGAATTATGTTCTGCAGAAATGTCTCAGATAAATCGATGTTCAATGGCATAGGACTTTGTACCTTGAATGATGGAATTTCAAAGAGAACTTCTAGTCAAAAAGGGATAGTCGGTATTATTAGAAAGATAGTCGGTAGGTTTAGAACGAAGAGTGAGTATAGGATTTGGACCAAAAGTTCTTTAGCAATAGGGTTTCTGGTAGACATTGAATGTAAATGTGAGCATATGTGAAGAGACAGTCACAATGATAATCTGGGGAAAATATGTAGGAAAGCAGATATCAATAGAGACATTAGGAAATCAGGCAAAAGAAAAAGTGAGTGATAAGATTAGACATTTTCAACGGGCTTGAGGTTGAATATATAATCTTAGGAAGAAACAAATATGTAGTCAAGAATAGGATTCACATTTGAGAGCATTAGGCAACCTGGACATGGATGTTTTTAGTAATCCATGTCCACTTTCCATTTAGGTTTGGTAAAATCATAAGTGTCACCTTTGCGTTTTGTGTCCAGAATATTACTGTGATAAAATGTATATGTAAATCAGGTGACATGTGCATTTCTTCCACCATTTCTGGGAGCAATATTTTGAAGACGTATAAATTAGTATTTGGGGTACAAAGAGGTGTATCCTGTGTCTATGAATATAGAGATAATGCATGAAAAGACCATACTGTGAATAAATAATATAACTGGTTCCACTTTAAATAATGGAATTAATTGATATCTGAAACTAAGTAAGAAATCTTATATTGATATACAATCATTCATTCCAGCTAGTTGTACATCTAATGGTAATATTAGGGTTTGGTTTATCATGACGGGTGTGTGAGTTTTGCTTCAAATGTGATAATGGAAATCGAAAATAATGTGTTTGGAAAGAAGTCTCATGAAAAGAGCAGTCAAGAAACATAGAGAAATACATGTGTTCTGAAGCAGGAAGTGACTGAAAGTGAAACAAATGCGTATAAATTAGCGAACTTGTGGATGAAATATATATCCTATGATGTGCATTAACTGAAGAAATAGTAATGTTTCAGTGTTGAATAAAAATGAATGTCAAAATACACATCATGTCCCATAGGAATCTACTAGCCTTGATATTAAACTGGGTCAGTTACTATAGAAATATTAGATTTTTTTTTGGTGTCATAATAGAATTTATTTCACCACTAGCATGCCACAGAATGTTGAGGAAAGAGCAATGGATTTTTAGTTATCACACTAATAATCTAACATTTAATGACTCTTTTTGGATAGTCTAGAAATTACATAAGGCTATGTAACATAATTTTTTTTTAATTTAATATTCATAAAAGCTTGGAATTTTGGTAATATTTCTACTTTTTTATTTTTTATTTTTTCAGTTGTGATTGACCTTCATTTTGTTTATTTGTATGTGGTGCTTAGAATAGAACCCAGTGTCCCACACATGCTAGAAAAGCATGTTACCACTGAACCACAAACCCAGCCCCTCCACTTTTATCTTTACATCAAACACGCCTCTCCCTCATCTTTACTCACTTTCTTCCTCATTTTCCCCCTTCTCTCTCTTTTTTTTTTTTCGTTTTCCTTTCATATCTGTTTTTCTCTCATGTCATTACAAACAGTAGTATGCTATGAAATTTAAATTTAAGACTGTTTTTTATAGTCATTGTAATTTTCTTGAGAAAATTTAATAATTATAATCACCTGATAGATATATTAAAATAAATTTTTATACATATGTATCTATATTCATGCATATGCATTACATTATATATATATATATATATATATATATATATATATATATATACACATATATATTTAAAAGTACTTTGATTAGCCTGTTAAAAATAATATAGACCAAAACTTTCTTAATTCTCAAGCCTTCCAGAATTAACATCTTACAGTGAAAATCAAATAAACATATTTAAATAAACAGGTATCATTCTTTTTTATCAATACTGATAACTTAAGGTTTTATATCACATTAAGCTGTAATACGGCATATTTAATCTTATGAATTAGAAAAAGTTTTTTGAATAACCTATTATTTAAGGACCATATGCACTGACATTTTAAATGGCTTTCTTGTGATTTCAATTTCTATCAATTGTGTATTAATTGCCAAATGCTTATTTTAGTACTTTCCATATTCATAATTGATATAAAGTCGATTGTTTAATTCTTCTTGTAAGTAATTACTTATTACAGTAGGCACATATTAATAATTCTAAATCTGTATAAGAAAATAGTACAAAGATATTTTCATGCAAAATTAAGAATAATTGTGTGCTCTAAATGTCTGATTGTTGATACATATAACAAAGAGCTTTTGATCAGTCTCTTCCCCAGTAAAACATAAAATGCAAAGATATTGTTGGGTATATACGTCCAAATAAAGATAAAGAAAATACACATTATCAGCTAGAAACTATTAAATAAAAGGTGAAAACAACAATCCAACACATTGTACGAATTTGTCAGATGAGGTAGTATTCTCGAAGAATAGCCTAAGACTAGACCTGGTCTATGACAAAATATTCACGAAAAAAATGAAATTTAAAAAATATAGGAAATGCTATGAATTTTTCAAGAAGGTAGGTGAATTATCCTTTAATCTCAATTTATGTGCATTTTCAAAAGCCAATTTCCTGGTAAAATAAATTTGTGATAGTTACAACTAAACAAAACAAAGTTTCTGCTTAGCAAAATGAATGCATCTCAACCCATTTTTAGCTGATTTCTTCCCATTCAATTTTAAACCGTTATTTATTTATTTATTTATATTGGTTGTTCCAAACATTACAAAGCTCATGATATATCATCTTTGATACATTTGACTCAATTGGGTTATGAACTCCCATTTTTTCTCCAAATATGAATTGCAGAATCACATTGGTTACACATTCACATTTTTACATAATAGCATATTAGTGACTGTTGTATTCTGCGACCTTTCCTATCCCCAACTATCCCCCCTCCCCTCCCCTCCCATCTTCCCTCTGTACCTCATCTGCTGTTGTTCAATTCTCTCCACTGTTTTCCCCCCATTTCCCCTCAAATCCTCTTATATGTAATTTTGTGTAACATTGAGGGTCTCCTACTATTTCCATATGCTTTCCCTTCTCTCTCCCTTTCTCACCCCCTCACTCGTCTTTGTTTAATGTTAAACTTTTCCTCATGCTCTTCCTCGATGTTCTTTTCTTAGTTGCTCTTTTAATATCAAAGAAGACATTTGGCATTTGTTTTTTAAGGATTGGCTAGCTTCGCCTAGCATAATCTGCTCTAATGCCATCCATTTCCCTGCAAATTCTATGATTTTGTCATTTTTAATGAAGAGTAATACTCCATTTTGTATGAAAGCCACATTTTTTTTATCCATTCATCTATTGAAGGGCATCTAGGTTGGTTCCAAAGTCTAGCTACTGTGAATTGTGCAGCTATGATCATTGATGTGGCAGTATCTCTATAGTACGCTCTTTTAAGATCCTCAGGAAATATTCCGAGAAGGGTGATAGCTGGGTCAAATGGTGGATCCATTCCCAGCTTTCCCAGGTATCACCATAGTACTTTCCAAATTGGCCTCACCAATTTGCAGTCCCACCAGCAGTGTACAAGTGTACCCTTTTCCCCACATTCTCACCAAAACTTATTTTGTTTGACTTCATAATGGCTGCCGATCTTACTGGAGTGAGATGGTATCTTAGGGTGGTTTTGATTTGCATTTCTCTGACTGCTAGAGATGGTGAGCATTTTTTCATGTACTTGTTCATTGATTGAATGTCCTCCTCTGTGAAGTGTCTGTTCAGGTCCTTGGCCCATTTGTTGATTGGGTTATTTGTTATCTTATTGTTTAATTTTTTTGAGTTCTTTTTATATTCTGGATATTAGGGCTCTATCTGAAGTGTGAGGGGTAAAAATTTGTTCCCAGGATGTAGGCTCTCTATTTACCTCTCTTATTGTTTCTCTTGCTGAGAAAAAAAAATTAGTTTAAGTAAGTCCCATTTGTTTATTCTTGTTATTAACTCTTTGGCTATGGGCATCCTATTAAAGAATGTGGAGCCCGACCCCACAGTATGTAGATCGTAGCCAACTTTTTCTTCTATTAGACGCAGTGTCTCTGATTTGATGTCTAGCTCCTGGATCCATTTTGAGTTAACTTTTGTGCATGGTGAGAGAAAGGGATTCAGTTTCATTTTGTTGCATATGGATTTCCAATTTTCCCAGCACCATTTGTTGAAGATGCTATCTTTCCT